>NC_037687.1:159781-187175 GCF_003255815.1 Theropithecus gelada
CCAGTTGTCCCCACCTTTCTGGATGGAAGCAAGGTACTTCTGACATGTATTGACTGACGTCTCATGTCTCCCTAAAACCAAGCTGTGCCCTGACCACCTTGGGCACTTGTCGTCAGGATCTCCTGAGGCTGTCACGGGTGCACGTCCTCAACCTCGGCAAAATGAACTTTCTAAATCACCTGAAACCATCTCAGATAGTCAGGGTTCACGGCTCCCTTTCCCGAACCCTCCGAGGAGCCCCTAGGGGCGCCCAGGTCACGTCCTCAATCTCGGCAAAATTAAGTTTCTAAATCACCTGAAACCATCTCAGATAGTCAGGGTTCACGGCTCCCTTTCCCGAACCCTCCCAGGAGCCCCTCGTGTGCGCCCAGGTCCCGCGTGCTGTTGTGGCCCAGGCTCACCTGAAGAAACTCGACTCTTCCTTACAGCCTCATGAACCTTTCAGTTCCTAAAGCTGCTTAGCCTGTGAAAGGAAAATGAATCTGAGGGCCCAAAAATCACTAATCTAAAGGGAAAAAAGCTGGGAACTGCTTAGGGCAAACCTGCCTCCCCTTCTATTCAAAGTCACCCCTCTGCTCACTGAGATAAGTGCATATCTGATGGCCTCCTTTGGGGAGGCTATTCAGAAACCCAAAAGAATACAAGTTTGTCTCTCACCTACCTGTGACCTGGAATCCCCCTCCCTGCTTTGAGTTGTCCCGCCTTTCCCGACGGAACCAACGTTCATCTTACATATATTGATGTCTCCTGTCTCCCTAAAATGTATAAAACCAAGCTGTGTCCCGACCACCTTGGGCACATGTCGTCAAGACCTCCTGAGGCTGTGTCCCGGGCATGCATCCTCAACCTTCGCAAAATAAACTTTCTAAATTGACTGAGACCATCTCAGATATTCGGGGTTCACAAGTCCATGCATGTGGACGTCCCCTGGGGTAGTGCCTCTCTCCACTGAGCTCACCCGCGTCCTACTGTGCGTTTTCTTCAGAAGAAATTTCACAGCTACTTGGTCCACGCCTGACGGCCCTACAGGAACTGCTGTTCTCCACAGGCACATGGGCAGTGTACCTGCTGGGGTGTGTGGAGAGGACCAGGCTCCTCTCCTAATTCCCGCTCAGTTAATAACAAAGGTCAACAAGTCAAGAAATTTGCTAACCCTAACCACAACCCCAACCCCGACCCCAAAATTAACCCTAACCCAACCCTAACTCCAACCCCAACCCCAACCCTGACCCTAAACCCTAACCCCAACTCTAACCCTAAACCCTAACCCGAACCCAAACCCGAACCCGGACCTGGACCCTGACCCCTGACCCCTGACCCTTGACCCTTGACCATGACCCTGACCCTGACCTGGATCCTGACCCTGACCCAGACCCTGACCCGGACCCGGATCCTGACCCTAACCCGGACCCTAACCCGAACCCTGACCCCAACCCGAACCCTGAACCCAACCCCAACCCCAAACTCAACCCCAACCTGAACCCGAACCCAAACCCTAACCCTTAACCCCAACCCTAACCTGAACCCTAACCTGAACCCAAACCCGAACCCGAACCCTAACCCCTAACCCAAACCCGAACCCGAACCCCGACCCAAACCCTGACCATGACCCTGACCCTGACCCTGACCCTAGCCCTAACCAGGTTGACATAGCAAAACCCCGTCTCCTCTGAAAATACAAAAATTAGCCAAGCATGGTGGCACACACCTGTAGTCCCAGATACTAGGGAGGCTGAGGCCAGAGGACTGCTTGAGACCAGAATGTGGAGGCTGCAGTAAACTGAGATGGTACCACTGCACTCCAGCCTGGGTGACAGTGCATAACCTTTTCTTAAAAATTAAATTAAAATATAAATAAAATAAAATCCCTGATATGGTGGCTCACACCTGTAATCCCAGAACTTTGGGAGGCCGAGGCTGACAGACCACTTGAGGTCAGTAGTTCAAGACCACTCTGGCCAATATAGCAAAAGCTTGTCTGTACTAAGAATACAAAAATTAATGCTGGGCACAGAGGTTCATGCCTGTAATCCCAGCACTTTGGGAGGCCTAGGCGGGCAGATCACCCAAGGTCGTAAGTTTGAGACCAGCTTGACCAACATGGAGAAACACTGTCTCTACTAAACATCCAAAATTAGCTGGGCGTGGTGGCTCATGCCTGTAATCACAGCTAGTCGGGAGGCTGAGGCAGGAGAATTGATTGAACACATGAGGCTGAGGTTGCAGTGAGCTGAGATTGCACCATTACACTCTAGCTTTGGCAACAAGAGCAAAACTCTGTCACAATAAAAATTTAAAAATTAGCCACCATGGCAGGGCACACCTGTAATCTCAGCTACTCAAGGACGCTAAGGCAGGAGAATTGCTTGAACCCAGAAGGCAAAGGTTGCAGAGAGCCAGTATCAGGCCATTTCACTCCAGCCTGGCGGACAGAGCAAGACTCTGTCTCAAAAAAAAAAGAAAAAGAAAATGCCTAGGAGGAAATGGTATGTTCTGAAATGAGGACTTTCCTGCTGGACTAGAGTTTCTGATGAAGGTGACAGTTTATCCTTCAGTCTCCACAGGTCAAGAATTTGCCATCCAGCAGGAGGCAACAGAGGGAGCCCCAAGTTCCGTATCACAGCTGTGACATAATTACATTCCCTCACTCATTTCAATACTTAAAAATTTATAATTCATCTTCTTAAATAGCTATACTTACTTTACCAATTTTCCATTGTATAGATGAAGAGGTTTGCAAATCTTATATAGGTTGCCACGATGTGGACGGGACTTTTGGACAGTTAACTATACCGATTGACTATATAAGTGTTGAAACCTAAAATACCTTGCAACTGCTAACACAGGGCTAGAGAATATAGCAAAGTAATAGTCTGTCCAGTAAATGAATCTGAAATTGCTTTTGAAACAGAGTCTCACTCTGTCCCCCAGGCTGGAGTGCAGTGGTACTCAATGCAATCTCCACCTCCCGGGGTCAGGCAATTCTCCTGCCTCAGCCTCCCGAGTACCTGGGACTACAGACATGTGCCACCACACCCAGCTACTTTTTGTATTTTTAGTAGTGACAGGGTTTCACCATCCTGTCTAGGCGGCTCTCTAACTCCTGACCACAGGTGATCCACCCACCTCGGCCTCCCAAAGTGCTGGGATTACAGGCGTGAGCCACTGCACCCGGCCTTCTTCTGAAATTTCAATAATCAACTGTGCCATTTGCCTTTCCTTCAGCACTGAGATTTTATTTTTCTTTCCTAATTATCTCAAACATGAACTTTGGTTTCAGGGAACTAGTATTTCCTGGATTTATAAACTGAGGGTGGCGCCCCTCGCGGCAGTCCTGGGGAATCTCTGGAAATCGGCGTTCGGACGACTCCAGGCCGTGATTTTGGAAACGGCAGCTGACATCGAGGCCACCATCCCGTGCCTTGATCGGAACGGATGGAGATTTTAAAAACTAAAAAACATGGGCCGGGCATGGTAGCTCACGCCTGTAATCCCAGCACTTTGGGAGGCCGAGGTGGGCAGATCACCTGAGGTCAGGAGTTTGAGACCAGCCTGGCCAACATGGAGAAACCCCATCTCTACTAAAAATACAAAATTAGCTGGGCGTGGTGGTGCGCACCTGTAATCCCAGCTACTCGGGAGGCTGAGGGGGGAGAATAGCTTGAACCTGGGAGGCGGAGGTTACAGTGAGCTCAGATCACACCACTGCACTGCAGGCTCAGTGATGGAGTGAGACCCTGCCTCAAGAAAAAAAAAAAAAGAAAATATTTGGGAAACACATCCGAAAAAGGACTTGTCTGCAAAATATTTTTTAAAAACACTAAAACTCAACAAGAATTAGATGAACTACCCAATTGAAAATATGTGAAGATCTGAAAAGACGCCTCACCAGAGAAGATGCACAGACGCCAAATAAGCATCCAAATTAATTAATTAATTAACACTCAAGAAACTTGTCATGAGGGGAAGGCAGATTACATGAGATAGTACTGCACATCTATTAAAATGGCTAAAATCTAAAGAACAGTAGCAATTGCAATAGGAGGTCTCATTAACTGCTGGTGGAAGGCATAAGGGTACAGTCACTTCAGCAGTTTTTTCAAAAACCAAACAAGCCTCACCATATGATCCAACAATCTCCCTCTTAGGTATTTAGACAGCTGCCTTGAAAAATCATGTCCAAGGAAAAACCAGCACACACATGTATAGAAGTACTATTCATAATAGCCAAAAATTAAAGGAATCATAACATGCTTCAGAATGCATAACCAAACCGAAGTATGCGGTGCAATGGAATACTATTCAGCAAACGAAAGGCATGACCTATCCCCCACGCTACCTGGATGGACCTCACAGGCTCACTGCTTGACGAGAGAGCCAGGATGCAGAGGCTGTATGCCCCACTTATATGACATGCTGGAAAGGCAAAACAACAGAGATAGCAAACTGATCAGTGGTGACGTGGGGTGCATGGCGGTGGGGATTTGAAGTACTCCATGGGATACTTTAACTATGGATACCTGCCCCTGTCCACTTGTCAAAATTCATAGAATTTTAAAGCCCAAAGAGTAAATCATAATGTATGCAAGTGGAATTTCATTATTTAGTATGTGGGAATCTCCCTGGGTGGAACACAGAACGTGACCAAGAATCTAACTGTATCACAACAGATTAAAACAAAATCCCTGCAGGGCAAGACGTACTGACCTGAAAGGTCTCTTTGGAAATCAGTGGAATCTGTAGAC
This sequence comes from Theropithecus gelada, assembly GCF_003255815.1. Taxonomy (NCBI): domain Eukaryota; kingdom Metazoa; phylum Chordata; class Mammalia; order Primates; family Cercopithecidae; genus Theropithecus; species Theropithecus gelada. The sequence goes on from NC_037687.1 coordinate 164,527, forward strand.
TAAAGGCAAAGGAGCAATGCATAAAGCATTCTCTTTATTTTACAAAGTTCTTTCCTGCAGGGTCATTCACAACTCTTGAGGGCCGGGCGCGTGGCTCACGCCCGCAATCCCAGCACTTCAGGAGGCTGAGGAGGGTGGATCACGAGGTCAAGATCGAGACAATCCCGACCAACATGGTGAAATCCCATCTCTACTAAAAATACAAAAATTAGCCGGGCATAGTGGCACATGTCTGTAATCTCAGCCACTCGGAAGGCTGAGGCAGGAGAATCACTTGAACCCAGGAGGTGGAGGTTGCAGTGAGCCAAGATTGTGCCCCTGCACTCCAGCCTGGCTGCAGAGCAAACTACGTCTCAAAACAAAAACAAAAACAATTCCTGAACCACTGTATCTCCATCTGGAAAGGAGCAGTGACTTACGTAAGTGGCACACACACACACCCTACACACATACACACATATACATACATATACACACCCCACATGCACACACAGACATACACACACACTCACCCCCCACACATACACACACTCACCACACACACATATCCATACACATACACACATGCACACACACACACTCACCACACACACACACACACACACACTCACCCCCCACACATACACACACTCACCACACACATATCCATACACATACACACATGCACACATACACACTCACCCCCACACATACATACACACACTCACCACACACAGACACACATCCATACACATACACACATGCACACACACACCCCACACACACACATACACACACACTCACCACAGACAGACACACATACATACACATGCACACATGCACACACACACACGGATTATGACAAAGAAAAACTAGAGCCAACAAGAAAGAGCTCCCAGTGACACAAATGGGCGTGAATAAAGCAACAAAATCCTGCAGTACTGAATTGCAACCAAAACTTGAAATAACTATCCAGGTGTCCACACGGGCATAAGTAAATGATTACACAGGTAAACAAAAGTGGGTGACAGAAATCTCCTATGCAGAAAAATCCCAAATAATCGTAGTGGACACTCAGCCGTTAAGGAAGTGGAGTTAACTCCCTACTCAAGCATGACCCTGTGCCGGGTGTGCAGTGAGCTGAGATCGCGCCACTGCACTCCAGCCTGGGCGACAGAGCCAGACTCCATCTCAAAAAAAAGAAAATGTGAAGCAGCAAGTTCTGATGTAGACACTGCAAGAAAGTTATCCAGATCCAGCTAAGATGGTTGGTGAAAGTGGCTACACTAAACAACAGATATTCTTTCTTTTTTTTTTCCTTTGAGACAGAGTGTTGCTCTGTCGCCCAGGCTGGAGTGCGGTGGCGGGATCTCAGCTCACTGCAACCTCCACCTCCCGAGTTCAAGCGATTCTCCTGCCTCAGCCTCCCAAGTAGCTGGGACTACAGGTGCACGCCACCACACCAGCTAATTTTTGTATTTTTAGTAGAGACGGGGTTTCACCATATTGGTCAGGCTGGTCTCAAACTCCTGACCTCGTGATCCACCTGCCTCAGCCTCCCAAAGTGCTGGGAGTACAGGCGTGAGCCACCGCGCCCGGCCTAAACAACATATTTCCAACATAGACAAACCAGCCTTCTACTGGAAGAAGATGCCAACTAGGACTTTCAAAGCCGGGTAGGAGAAGTCAGTGCCTGGCTTGAAAGCTTTAGAGAACAGGTTGATGCCTCCTTCGGGGCTAAAGGGATCAGAGCCAGTGCTCGTTTACCATTCTGACCCAGGGCCCTTCAGAATTATACAAAATCTACTGTGTCTGTGTTTCGTAAATAGAACAACAAGCCTGGGTGACAGTACATCTGTTTAATGTCTAGTTTATGGAATATTTTAATCTGACTGTTGAGACCTATTGCTCAAAAAAAGATTCCTCTCCAAATATTGAGGCTCATGGACAAGGCACCTGGCCACCCGAGAGCCCTGATGGGGATGTGCGAGCAGACGAACGGTGTTTTGATGCTAATACAACATCCAGTCGGCAGCCCATGGATCAAGGAGGAATTTCAACTTTCAAGGCTTATCATTTAAGAAATACATCTTGGCCGGGCACGGTGGCTCAAGCCTGTAATCCCAGCACTTTGGGAGGCCGAGACGGGCGGATCACGAGGTCAGGAGATCGAGACCATCCTGGCTCACACGGTGAAACCCCGTCTCTATTAAGAAATACAAAAAACTAGCCGGGCGAGGTGGCGGCGCCTGTAGTCCCAGCTACTCGGGAGGCTGAGGCCGGAGAATGGCGTGAACCCGGGAGGCGGAGCTTGCAGTGAGCTGAGATCTGGCCACTGCACTCCAGCCTGGGCGACACAGCGAGACTCTGTCTCAAAAAAAAAAAAAAAAAGAAAAGAAAAGAAAAGAAATACATCTTTTTGTTTGTTCCTTTGTTTGTTTTGAAACATGGTCTCACTCTCTTGCCCAGGCTGGAGTGCGGTGGCACGATCTCGGCTCACTGCAACCTCCGCCTCCTGCGTTCAAGTGATTCTCTCCTGTTTCAGCCTCACGAGTAGCTGGGACTCCAGGCGCCCGCCGCCACGCCCGGCTAGTTTTTGTATTTTTAGTAGAGACAGGGTTTCACCATGTTGGCCAGGCTGGTGTCAAACTCCTGACCTCAGGTGATCCACCCGCTTCCGCCTCCCAAAGTGTTGGGATTCCAGGCATGAGCCACCACACCTGGCCAAGAAATACATCTTGTGTCTTGTCAGGCTACAGCTGCTACAGATAGGGACTCCCCTGGTGGATCCGGGCAAAGCAAATTGAAAACCTTGAAAGGGATGCACCTTCTAGATGCCACTAAGAACGTTTATGATTCGTTCATGTGAGGAGGTCAAGAACCTCAACATTAACAGGAGTTTAAAGTAAGTGGACTCCAACCCTCAGGAATGACTTTGGAAGATTCAAGACTTCAGTGAAGGGAGGAGCCACAGATGTAGTGGAAATAGCAAGAGAATAAGAAGTGGAGGCTGAAGACGTGAGTAAATTGCTACAATCTCATGATAAAATGGAACAGATGAGGGTGTGTTTCTTATGGATGAGCAAAGCAGTTTCTTGAGACGAAATAGTCTCTCCTGGTGAAGAAGCTGAGAACATTGTTGAAATAACAACAAAGGATTTAGATTATTACATAACCTGGCCGGGTGCGGTGGCTCACGCCTGTAATCTCAGCACTTTGGGAGACCGAGGTAGGAGGATCGCTTGAGCCCAGGAGTTCAAAACCAACCTGGGCAACATAGGGAGACCCTGTTTCTACAGAAAATTTTTTTAGATTAGCTGGGTGTGGTGGCTTGCACCGGTGGTCCCAGCTACTTGAAAACCTGAGCCAGGAGGATGGCTTGAGCCCAGGAGGTCAAGGCTGCAGTGAGCTATGATCACACCACTACACTCCAGCATGGGCAACAGAGCAAGACCCTGTCTCAAAAAAAAAAAAAAAAAAGGAATATTACGTAAACTGAGCTGATAAGCATCAGCAGGATTTGACAGCATAGACTCCAATTTTGAAGGAGGTTCTCCTGTGTGTAAAATGCTAACAGTGTTTCATGCTATAGAGAACTATTTTCTGGAAGTAGGAGTCAATCGATACGGCAAACTTCAAACTCCAGTGGAGACACTGCTGATTTCACATCCACTGGAAAGACTTTCTTTGTTTATCCTGTTGAGACAGAGTCTCACTGTGTCACCCAGGCTGGAGTGCACGGCGCCACTGCAGCCCCGAACTCCTGGGCTAAGCGATCCTCTTGCCGCAGCCTCCCAAAGCGCTGGGTTTACAGCCATGAGCCACCACACCCAGGAGGACTTCTTGCTTTTTTTGAGATGGAGTCTCACTCCAGGCTGGAGTGCAGTGGCGCGATCTCGGCTCACTGCAACCTCTGCCTCCCGGGTTCTAGCAATTCTCCTGCCTCAGCCTCCCGAGTAGCTGGAATTACAGGCACCCACCACCACGCCCTGCTAATTTTTGCGTTTTTAGTAGAGACAGCATTTCACCATGTTGGCCAGGTTGGTCTTGAACTCCTGGCCTCGTGATCCGCCCGCCTCGGCCTCCCAAAGTGTTGTGATTACCGGCGTGAGCCACTGCGTCTGGCCAAGATCTCTTTCTGGACACTCTCCACGGGACATTTGCTTTTTCACCTCAGAGACGTGGAATTTCTTGTTCCAACAGTTTCTAGTCGGTAAATCCTGTGATTATCCAAGACATGCCATGGCCAACCCCTTCCACGAGACGCTTCTCATGAGAATATATCTGGGATACGGGGGCTGCATCTCTTCCCACAGGTAACTCTTCCGGATGACCCCACTTCAACGCTGCCTCTTGTCCTCAGAATCTGTAATTTACTGGCCTTAGTGATTGCAATGATATCATCCTTACGAGGCCCACAAGAGCCCGAGTGACAGGCACTGGCGTCCTTCTCTGGGGTTAAAGGTGCATCTGCATGTCTCCTCGTGGGTCAAGGCCTCCGTGTCAACTAGTAGATGTGAGACGTTTGCTCCAGAGGAGGACAGAGCTCCAGGTCACCTTCTCCCTGCACAGGGGCCCTCAGGGCTCCTCCTTTCCCATGTGGGCAACTTTCCAGTCTCACAATCGCTCTGAGTGACTCTGGAAAGAAGACAGTGATGGAACCTCTCCCTGTCCAAGTCATTCTGCTGACAGATCTGCTTAACTCCTCTCACTGAAGCCTGGACTGCCTTGGGAAGAATACCTCTGCCTCCTAATTCAGACAAAGAATATGAGGTGCAGAGGCTGTGACCAGGCTCGTGACCCAGCCCTGTCTGCAGTAGCTGGGACTGAAGCTGAGTTCTCACATTCACAGGGTGCCATGAGGGCCTCCTGATCTCAGGCTCCAAAGTGTGGCTGGCATTTCCATTAACAGTGTCAATATTTGTATGTGAATATGCGTATGAGCATTTTCATGTGTGAAATTTTGCAAAGTTCTCACGTATTACCTTTTACCATAGTCACAGAGTTCTGTGGTCCTCAGTATAAATACTTGTCTTTTTAGAGTTGAAAGTTGGGGATGCACGTGATTTTCCATACAGCCAGCAGCTAAAATATTCCAAACCGCTGTTTCATTGTTTGAATTCATGTTCCATTACGTGACAATGCATCTCTGTCTGCTGCACTCCCACCTGAGCGGCAGCCAGGCTAACAGTTCTGCTGCGAGCACGTCTCCTCGAAGAACAAAACCCCTGGCAGGACGCGACATTCTGAACTGTGAGGACTTTTCGGGGGGACCAAAGTTTCTGAAGGTGGCAGTTTCTGTCTCAGTCTCCATGGGGTCCAGAATTTGCCACACAGCAGAAGGTGACAGGGAGCCACTGGATTGATGGGGGGGCTTTAACGTTGGACAGGTGCTTGCTCTAAGCTCCAACATAAGACGTCATGACCTCCCTGCATTTCAAGGTCCACACATCATAAACCACCTGCATAACTGTCTAGGATTTTCAACTCATCGTCCAACGTCTAGAGGAAGGTGCTTTCAAATATTTATAATAGATCAGGATGTGGACTAGGATGTTTTATCAATTAATTAATTGATTACAAAATGTAAGTCTTTTAATCTGAAATAGAGCTGGAGAATTTAGCAGCATACTATTGATTCCACGTGAGCCCCTAAGACCAGTTGCGCCATCGGCCTCTCGGTAAGCACTGCATGTGGCGTTTCCTTCCTAACACAGAGCTTCATTTCATTTAGCTGCTGTTCCATCGATTCATCATTCGAAAATCATTTTGTCTTTAGAAAAACCATACTACTGGCAGGTGCAGTGGCTCACACGTGTAATTCCAGCACTCTGGGCGGCTGGCAGGAGGACTGCTTGAGACCAGGAATTCGAGACCAACCTGGGCAACATGGCAGAACCCCAGTCTCTATAAAAAAATATAAAAATTAGCCAGGCGTAGTGGCGTGTATCTGTACTTCCAGCTACTCGGGAGTCAGGCCGGGGGTCGCTTGAGCCTGGGAGGTCGAGGCTGCAGTGAGCAGTGATTGCACCAGAGCCAGACCCTGTCTCAAAAAAGAGAAACACCCACCCCTCCAAATGCATATTATTCCTTTTCTATTAGATATCTCAACTGCTGTACATACTGCTCAAAGTTAGGACAAAAGTCTCTCATGTTATGTTGTGGACTCCCTGAGGTGCAGCCTGCGGTGTGGCCCCAGACTCAGGAAACCCCTGCAGGGAAGCTGCGCTGCTTGTCCACGTGGGGAGTTTCCAGACGGGTGAACACCTGCCGTGACACCCTCCCGTCCACACCCACCCTGCCCTGACCCCAGGCGAGGGCCATGGAATCACAGCTAAGTCTTCTTTGCTCAGTCATCATCCATTCATTCACTGGGCAAATTCATTCATAAATTCCATTGCTGGAACCGAATAATTCCCAGTAACCTAAGCTTCCACCTGCTGTGCAATGCCCTCACCACACACTTGGCCTCGTCTGCTAATTCTTCCCGGGGATTTCCTATCCTTGCAATGCCATTAAAATGTCTAAACTAGGCTGCCTGCTGACAAAACAGCGATTCAAAGTTAAAACAAACAAAACTAGGCTTAGATCCAACAAATCACAACTGTTCAAAATGAGGATAACAAAATGCTGCAGCTCGTTATGTCTCAGAAATGAGAAGTCAACAGGTGAAGGATAAGACCTGGGAGCTGTGCAGCTCCTGAAAATAGGCGGCGGGAGACGGAAGAACAGATTCCCTACACTGCAGGACAATGTGCCTCTTCCTGTCGTAGGAGGCGGTCAGCACCTGAGAGCACTGGGGGCAGACAACCAGGCTTGGGGCTCAACAAGCCTCTGGGAAACGCCCAGACTGCACTGCCGAACCACCCCTGGGGGATCGCAGACCCCACATCCCCATCACCAACGCGGTCCAGAAGGCCGCAGGCCACACCACTGCCGTGTGAAGTCGAGGAAACACTGCCTTCCTGTATCAAGTTCTAATAACTAACGTTAAAAGTTTAAATAATGTGGCCGGGCGCGCTGGCTCACGTCTATAGTCCCAGCACTCTGGGAGGCCAAGGCAGGTGGATCACGAGGTCAGGAGATCGAGACCATCCTGGCTAACACGGTGAAACCCCGTCTCTACTAAAAATACAAAAAAATTAGCCGGGCGAGGTGACGGCGCCTGTAGTCCCAGCTACTCGGGAGGCTGAGGCAGGAGAATGGCGGGAACCCCGGGGGCGGAGCCTACAGTGAGCTGAGATCGCACCACTGCACTCCAGCCTGGGCGAGAGAGCGAGACTCTGTCTCAAAAAAAATAAATAAATAAAAATAAATAAATAAATAAATAATGTGGCTGGGCACAGTGGCTCACGTCTATAATCCCAGCACTTTGGGAGGCCGAGGCGGGTGGATCACCTGGGATCAGGAGTTCGAGACCAGCCTGGCCAACATGGTGAAACCCCGTCTCCACTAAAAATACAAAAACTAGTCAGGTGTGGTGGCGGGTGCCTGTAGTCCCAGCTACTCAGGAGGCTGAGGCAGGAGAATCGCTTGAACCCGGGAGGTGGAGGTTGCAGTGAGCTGGGATCGTGCCATCCAGGCTGGGCGACAGAGCAAGACCCCTTCTCAAAAATAAATAAATATTGTCCCACTAAAAGTAAAGGTAATGACATTTTGAACTTAGGACAGTTTTCTCAGGCAGAGTTTTCCTTTTGTGACTTAAGATAAAATTTTTCAGAGAGTAGCATCATGACACCCACATACACAGCACACAGACTTAACAGCCACTAATAGTTTGCCATGTTTGCTTCATGTGTTTGTATTATGAAATATTATAAGTTGCAGACATCACAAAATTTCACTCCTAAATACTTCAGTAGGCACCTATAAAAAAAGTAACCAGGCCGGGCGCGGTGGCTCAAGCCTATAATCCCAGCACTTTGGGAGGCCGAGACGGGCGGATCACGAGGTCAGGAGATCGAGACCATCCTGGCTAACATGGTGAAACCCCGTCTCTACTAAAAATACAAAAAATTAGCCGGGCGCGGTGGTGGCGCCTGTAGTCCCAGCTACTCGGGAGGCTGAGGCAGGAGAATGGCGGGAACCCGGGAGGCGGAGCTTGCAGTGAGCTGTGATCTGGCCACTGCACTCCAGCCTGGGCGACAGAGCGAGACTCCGTCTCAAAAAAAAAAAAAAAAAAAGTAACCATGAAAGTGGGTGTGGTGGACGCCTGTAGTCACAGCTACTCAGGAGGCTGAGGCAGGAGGATCGCTTGAGCCTGGGAGGTCGAGGCTGCAGTGAGCAGTAACTGCACCACTGCACTCCAGTCTGGGCAACAGAATGAGACCCCATCTCTAAAAAACAAAGTACGTATGATTTCCTACAAAACCACAATCACGTATTGTAGCTCACAAGCTCAAATAATTTCTGCCTCTCATCAAATACTCAGGAGTTTTTCAAAAACCAATTAACCTCAGAAGGTAGGAGAAATGCTGGGCCACGAGGACATCGCCATGGAAAATGATATTTACATGGCTAAGAATCTTGAGTTTCCTGTGAGAAACAACAGGAAAAAAAAATACCCTCCTTGTACAATGAGAGAAAATACTATTTTTTCCATAAAACCATAAGGGTGTGGGCATTATAAACCTAAAATTAGGCACGAGAGCTTCCCCATAGCTCTGTGTGGGTGGAGAAATGTGTCCTGACTCCCAGCGTGTCTGCTCTCCTGGTGCTGGGACTCTGTGAGAAGTCCTGTGCCTGACACACTGCGTCCCGGCTTTTCTCATCAGATGCAGACCAGTGCGTGCGGGGTCCAGCTGGGCAGCACCCAAACAGCAAGAGGCCACTGGCTCCCAAAGCTGGGCCCTTCTGGCCTTTGAGGGCCCTCTGGCCAGCACAGCTCTTTCCCTCTCTGCTCTCACAGGTGTGGTGCCGGTGGTCTTTCTGAAGCATTGAGACTCCCCCGGGCCAAGTCAAGGCCGACAGCTGGACTCAGCGGCCTCGTCTCCCTCACCCCGAGCTTCCTCTGCTCCTTACTCTTCACTGGCTGTCCCGGCACGGCCACCTGCTCCCCAGCAAACCACACGAGTCGTGTGCACTGTAGCTGCGTCCACAGACTTGCCTCAATCCTCACTGTGGTCCTGGTCTTCAAGGCCATTGCACCTGGGAGGAGACTGAGGTGCTGGCTGGTGTCGGGGCACCTGGGTCTGTCCCGTTCGCTCCTGATCCAAGTGACTCTGTCTGCGGGCTCAGGCTGGGAACCTGTCCCCCATCCACTGCCAGAGGCTCACATTCTGAGCCCAGATACACCCTCGTAGTCTGCGTCCTGGGATACCTGAGCTCCTCGGCCCTGGGAAGCTTCAGGGTGACTTTCCTGGCCAGGAACCTGTCTGACATCCGCATGGAGCCAAGTCCCTGACGTTCAGCTAGAGTTCTGCAGTGTCTGGGTCACCTTCCTTCCTTCCTTCCCGGCCGCCAAGGGCAGGTCTCCCCCATCTTGGCCCCTAGGGTGGGGCCCCCAGGCTGCATCTTTGCCGCCCACCGCCCCCCACCCAAGTGCTACATTACCCTCACCGTAGGCTAAGGCCTGATAGGAACACCCTGCAGGGGCTGGGGACTAAGATAGGTTCCAGGTGCAAATGAAACGCTGGCAGATACTTAAGTCACCCACTGTACAAAAACAAATTTACCCTTTACTCTCCATCAAAAAAGTAAGCTCTGTGTGTTCTGTAATCATTTCAGGGAAACCGGCCCCAGAATTACCCATTTCAGAAACGTGGCCCCCAGGTGCACAGGGGTTGACATGAGCGGAGGGGAGGGCTTCGAGCCAGAGAGACCAGCTTTGGGCCTAAAGGACACAGGGCTGGACGAACCTGTGGAACGGGCTCAGAAGGGGGCTGAGGCGTCGGCTCCAGGCGAAAATCCTGTGTGTGATCCTTCAGGACTGACAATAGGCTCTACCCAGCGGACCCCCCAGGGATACCGTCCTCCGCACCCAGACTCGGTGCCCAGCTGGTGCAAGGACTCAGGCCCTGGGTGGGTCCAGCCACGTGCTCACTCACACCACGCTTAGCCCAAGTGCCTCTGTTCAGACACCTCTACTAGGAACCTGGGGCAGAGGCCTTCCAGTCCCTCCAGTGAGGCCTCCCCGGGGGAGGCTGGGCCCTTCCACCGGAGAGCCTTTTGTTTAGGGCCCTCTCCGCAGTGAAGTGACCCTCGCGTGGGCTGATCCACCTGACCCTTGACCCCAGCGCTGTGCTGGAGAAACGCAAGGGCCGGGCTTCTGTCTTCTCCCGTCACAGCAGGTGAGCCGAGCCCAGCAGGGGAGCCCTCTGACGTGAGCAGCGCAGTCCCAGAATGGCCATAAGCAACAGAGGCGCTGAGACCACTTGTCAAACAGGTGTCCTATTTTACTAAAAACCACATGTACATTTTACAAAACGCAACTATCTGATCTCTCGGTCCCTTCCTTAACCCCATAAACAGAAGGGGATATTTGGGGACCGATGGGAACAGGTCCCCCTCCAAATGCTGAGGCTACCCAGGCACCCCCAGACCCCTGGTCCAGTGCAGGGCGGGGGCAGCAGAGCCAGCTCACTGCTGCCATCACCCCAGGGTTCCTGGAGCCCGTCCAGAGCCCTCAGTGCCTGACCAGGGCCAGAGGGACCACCCGGGTGGGCCTCAGCTGGACTCACAGCCGCTCCCTGCCTGGGCGGGGTCCGGCCTCAGGAGGAGGAGTGTGGGTACCCACAGTGGTTGTGGTCAGCCTCGCCCAGGGTCAACGTCAGCGACAGGCTGGGCTTCCGTTCCAGCTCCTCCTCCTTCCGACAGTGCTGTGGGGGTCGGGCTTTGAAGAAGTCTGAGATGTAGCGGACCTGGCAGAGCAGAGAGAGGTGAGAACGGGCAGAGGGCTGGCCAGGTACCAGGGACATGGGCATGAGCAGGAGGGGGATGAACAGGGTCCCAGGTGGGAGTGAGAGGCCTTGGTGGGCAATGAGAGGAAATGTGCCTGGGGTGGGAAGGGAGTGCACTTAGTGGAGGACCAGTGGGGAGCACTCGGGAGCCGACAGGCCCAGGGAAGAACTGCAGTAGGGCCAGGGGTCCAGGGAAGGACTGGGGTGCCCGGGAAGGAGACCCAGGTGAGGAATGGGGGGATGCAGGGGGGTGCAAGGAAGGACTGGGGTGCCCGGGGAGGAGTCCCAGGGGAGGAATGGGGGATGCAGGGGGTCCAGGGAAGGACTGGGGTGCCCAGGGAGGAGTCCCAGGGGAGGAATGGGGGATGCAGGGGGGTCCAGAGAAGGACTGGGGTGCCCGGGGAGGAGTCCCAGGGGAGGAATGGGGGATGCAGGGGGTCCAGAGAAGGACTGGGGTGCCTGGGGAGGAGTCCCAGGGGAGAAATGGGGGATGCAGGGGGGTCCAGGGAAGGACTGTGGTTGGGGGGAAGGGGTCCCGGGGGAGAAATGGGGGCAGAAGGAGGGGTCCCAGGGAGGACTGACAGGGAGGAGGCCCAGGGAAGGACTCAGTGGGGCAAGGGTGCCCAGGGCAGAACGAGGGTTGGGTGGGGAGTGGTCTCCGGACAACACAGGGGATGCAGTTAGGGTTAGAAGCTCACAGTGAGGCCAGCCACCAGTGCCCCCTGCAGGAGTCCAACAAGGACATCGCTCCAGTGGTGTTTGTAATCAGACACGCGGGTGTAGCCCACGTAGAGGGCAAAGGCCACCAGGAAGAACTGGACTGTGGGCCGCAGCAGCCGTGCCCACTTCCAACAGAGCCGCGCCTGCACATAGAGCTGGGGCGGGGAGAGGACACGTTAGCCTGTGCGCCCGGCCGGCGCTCCCCTCCCACGGCACAGATGGCAGCACTGAGGCCTGAGGCAGACACCGGCCAGCCCAGGGCCTCCTGTTTTTATAAACAAATCAGTTAGCCCCCCATCACCACCACTCCCCACCCATTTTACAGCTGGAAAAACTGAGGTCCAGGGAAGGGAGTGACTTAGCCATGGCTCCCCCGACAAGCAAGCCCCAGAGAAACAGACTCACCGCCAAGAACAGCATGCAGTACATCCCAAAGGAAGAGTGTCCCGAGTAGAAAGACAGCCTGAGGAAGAAGGAGCAGGTGGCTCTCAGCATCTTCCAACCTCCCCCTTGTCCCCGCCCCTCCCACAGAAAGGAGGGTTCGGCACGGAGGCTGCCGCTGCTACATGGAGTCAAATCCCAGTAGCAGAAACTCTTTCCCTTTTCGGTTCCAGTTATCTGATAACGGAATAAGAGTCTCTGACTGGGGCTGTGGCATGAGACGCCTCATCCGTGAAGACCCTGAAGCCTGAACCCAAAACCCAGGGCAGACAATCGTGTCTGGCAAACAGGCAACACCACGGTTTCGTTTCCACTGTGTTTCTTTTCAGGATTTTCTCCCGTCTGCGGACCTGAGGGAAGACTTCTTTCTATAGAAATTCAAGATTCAGTGAAAGACAGAAAATAGAGCAAGAAACTTCAAAAGCAATTTTGAAAAATGGCCAAAAAGTCACAATCAACTTTCTCGGAACTAATCAAAAGCTTGCAGCAACCAGACGACTTGATCGAGACAAACCAGCCGAATCTCAGAACAAACCGCTTTGTGGCGGTTTTCACTCATCCGGGTCCCTCTCCCACTGCCTAGACTGGTGGTGGCCTGAGGATAACAGACTAACAGACCACATGCCCAGCACAGATTCCAAGAACAGACGTTACTTGCAACTGTGGACGGGAGTATGGCTCAAGGGCTGGCCTCGATCTCACTTGACTGGACGTCCTGCGGTGCTGAGGTACTATCTGGGGCACATCCGGAGGAAACAGTCACAACACATTTATGATTCTCTGCTGCCTGGGGCCAGCGACAGCAGATGAGGCAAACAACAGACCAACCACACAGAGCAGGGGGAAAGGCCAGGGAATAAAACGCTCTGGGCGATGAGGGCTTGGAACCTGGACCAGAGCTGTGCAGGAGCTCAGGAGAGGCCTGCGAGGGCCCGAGGGCCCTCAGTGAAGCTCTCACGTCTGGCTGCCTTCAGGCTCTGCACACACAGGAAGCGAAAGCTAAGAGTTGAAAACATGCTGAACCATGGAAAGGCTGACCCCACGTGCACACAGACCCTTCTACAAACTCTGGGAGGTTTTTGTGGGTTTCTTTGGTTCCAGATGTTGAAGGAAATCTCTGTCCTATCACAACCACTAGGCTAAAAGAACAGGAAGAAACAGCCCCGCAGGACAAAAATACAGACTTTGCATTAAACAAATAACCACTGCAACAAACAGCAAGAACAAACCCAGGGAGGGGGTAGGGTCATATTTCCAGAGTTGCTACATTATAATATTCTAAGCACCCAGTTTAAGACAAAACAAAACAGGTTGGGCGCGGTGGCTCACGCCTGTAATCCCAGGACTTTGGGAGGCCGAGGCGGGCAGATCACGAGGTCAAGAGATCGAGACCATCCTGGGTAACATGGAGAAACCGGGCGCGGTGGCGGGCGCCTGTAATCCCAACTACTCGGGAGGCTGAGGCAAGAGATTTGCTTAAACCCGGGCAGGCGGAGGTTGCAGTGAGCCGAGATCTCACCACTGCACTCCAGCCTGGGCGACAGAGCAAGACTCCATCTCCAAAAAAAAAACAAAAAAAACAAAAACAAAAAAAACTGCAAGGCATGTAGAAAAACATAGGTGTGGCCAACAATACACAGGAAAAAAAATCTATTAATAGACGTTGTCCCTCAGGACACCCAGATGTTGGACTTACTACGAACTTTCTTTCTTAAGAGAGGGCCTCCAGCGATCCCCCTGCCTCAGCCTCCCAAATAGCTGTGACAACGGGTGTGTGCCATCGAGCCTGGGTTCTAGACAAACACTTTTAGTTGGCCATTTAAAATATGTTCAAGGAAAAAAAGTAAAAATAAATAAATGAATAAAATGCTCAGAGAGCCAAAGGAATATGAGAACATTGTCTCATCCAACAGAGAATATCAAACAGAAGTTATAAAAGGAACGAAATAAAGATTTATCTGACATGGAAAATCACTTGAGAGGGGCTCAGTAGCAGGTCTGAGGAAGCAGAAGAGACAGTGAACTTTAAAATAGGTCAATTGGCCGGGCGCAGTGGCTCACACCTGTCATCCTAGCACTTTGGGAGGCTGAGGCAAGTGGATCATGAGGTCAAGAGTTCGAGACCAGCCTGGCCAACAGAGTGAAACCCCATCTCTACTAAAAATACAAAAATTAGCCGGGCGCAGTGGCGCATGCCCGTAATCCCAGCTACTAGGGAGGCTGAGGCAGGAGAATCACTTGAACCCAGGAGGCGGTGGTTACAGTGAACCAACATCACGCCACTGCACTCCAGCCTGGGTGACAGAGCAAGACTCCAACTCAAGCAAACAAAGAAAATAGGTCAATTAACAAAAAAAAGAAGAAAGGAAAAAAACAAAGAAAGAAAACAGGTCAATTAAGATTATTCGGCCAGGCGTGGTGGCTCACGCCTGTAATCCCAGCACTTTGGGAGGCCGAGGTGGGCAGATCACCTGAGGTCAGGAGTTTGAGACCAGCCTGGCCAACATGGTGAAACCCTGTCTCTACTTAAAACACAAAAAATTAGCTGGACGTGGTGGTACACACCTGTAATCCCAGTTACTTGGGAGGCTGAGACAGGAGAAGTGCTTGAACCCAGGAGGTGGAGGCTGCAGTGAGCCAAGATTGCACCACTGCACTCCAGCCTGGGCAATAGAGCCAGACTCTGCCTCAAAAAAAGAGAATAAAAAAAAGAAAAAGATTATTTAGCATGAACAGGCTCGGTGGCTCACACCTGTCATCCCAGCACTTTGGGAGGCTGAGGCGGGAGGATTGCTCGAGCCCAGGCATTCGAGACCAGCCTAGGCAACATGGTGAGACCCTATTTCTATAAAAAAATTTAAAAACCAGCCAGATGTGGTGGCGTATGCCTGTAGTCCCAGCTACTTGGAAGGCAGAGGCGGGAGGATGGTTTGAGCCCAGGAATTCGAGTCCTGGGCAAGATAGCAAGACCTCCATCTGTAAAAGAAAAAAAAAAAATTAAAAGCAAAACAAAAAAAAGACAGTAATGAGGAATTGAAAAAAGAAGGAATAACCTAAGCAAACCTAAACAAAATGACAGAAGTCCTTCCTTATCAGGAATTACATTGAATATAAATAAACTCTCCAATTAAAAGTCAAAGTTTAGGCCGGGCGCGGTGGCTCAAGCCTGTAATCCCAGCACTTTGGGAGGCCGAGACGGGTGGATCACAAGGTCAGGAGATCGAGACCATCCTGGCTCACACGGTGAAACCCCGTCTCTACTAAAAAAATACAAAAAAACTAGCCGGGCGAGGTGGCGGGCGCCTGTAGTCCCAGCTACTCGGGAGGCTGAGGTGAGAAGATGGCTTGAGTCTGGGAGTCCGAGGCTGCAGTGAGCTGAGATCATTGCACTCCAGCCTGGGCAACAGAGTGAGCCTCTCTCTCAAAAAAAATCAGAGATTGGACAATACATTAAAAAACATGGCCCAATCTTATGCTAGGTATAAGATACTTTAAAGTCAGAGACATAAACAGGTTGAAAGTCCAAGAATGGAAAAAAAAAATATTATAAGCGAACAGTAACAAAAAGAGAACCAGAATAGCTATATTAATATCAGACAAAATAGACATCAAGACAAAATTGAGACAAAACTCATATATATCATTCTATGATGATGAAATGGTCAATCTATCAAAAAGATATAACAATTACAAAGGTAAATATATTAAACAACAGAATCC
The DNA here is from genome assembly GCF_003255815.1 of Theropithecus gelada. Lineage (NCBI taxonomy): Eukaryota > Metazoa > Chordata > Mammalia > Primates > Cercopithecidae > Theropithecus > Theropithecus gelada. The sequence continues at coordinate 180,285 of NC_037687.1, forward strand.
CTAAATACATAAAGCAAAAACTGACCGAATGTTACAGCATGGATGAACTTCAAAAACATACAAGAATGCACTAATTTATGCAAAAATTAGCCGGGCGTGGTGGCGGGCGCCTGTAGTCCCAGCTACTTGGCAGGCTGAGGCAGGAGAATGGCGTGAACCCAGGAGGCAAAACACATTTTTTTTTTTTTTAGTCTCATTCTCTCGCCCAGACTGGAGTGTGATGGCGTAATCTCGACTCACTACAACTTCTGCCTCCCAGTTTCAAGCGATTCTCTCCTTCGGCCTCCCGAGTATCTGGGATTATAGGCATACGCCACCATGCACGGATAATTTTTGTATTTTAAGTAGAGACTGGGTTTCAGCATGTTGGCCAGGCTGGTCTTCAACACCCAACCTCAGGTGATCCACCCACCTTGGCCTCCCAAAGTGCTGGGATCACAGGCGTGAGCCACCTTGCCTGGCCCCCTTGACATTTGTTTAATTAGAAAAAGAAAAAGAGGGGCTGGTTGTGGTGGCTCACACCTGTAATCCCAGCACTTTGGGAGGCCAAGGTGGGTGGATCACGAGGTAAGGAGTTCAAGACCACAGTGACCAATGTGGTAAAACCCTGTTTCTACTAAAATCACAAAAAAATTAGCCGGGGATGGTGGCGGGCGCCTGTAATCCCAGCTACTGTGGAGGCTGAGGCAGGAGAATCGCTTGAACTCGGGAGGTGGAGGTTGCAGTGAGCCAAGATCGCACCACTGCACTCCAGCCTGGGCGACAGAGCGAGACTCTGTCTCAAAAAGAAAAGAAAGAAAAAGAAAAAGAGACAAAAGACCACATTAGCATATGATTCCATTTATATGAAACACTAAGAACAGGCAAATCTGCAGACACAAAGCAGGACGGTGGTGGTTGCGAGGCGCGGGGGGGGGGAGTGACAGCTGATGGGCACAAGGGCTCCTTTTCTTTTCTTTTCTCTTCTCTTCTTTTCTTTCTTTTCTTTTTTTGAGACAAGGTCTCGCTGTGTCTCCCAGGCTGGAATACAGTGGCATGATCTTGGCTCACTGCAGCCTCTGCCTCCTGGGTTGAGGGGATCCTCCTGCCTCAGCCTCCACAGTCGCTGGAAGTGCAGTGCACCCCATCACGGGGCTGGGACTGCAGGTGCACCCCATCGTGGCTGCTAATGTTTTGATTCGTTGTAGAGACGGGGTTTTGCCATGTTCCCCAGGCTGTGGGATTTCTTTTTGATGTGACAAAAATATTCTGGAATTAGGGCGAGGAGATGGCTGCACAACATTGTGAATGTACAAAAAATGAATTGTACACATTAAAATGGAAAAAAACTGTGAATTTTTTCTGTCACAAATTTTATTTCAGTTTTTAAAAAGGACAACAATTAGGTGAAAAATTTAAGGACTTATCAGTAGAGATAGTAAGAAGGTAGTGCAGAAGGCCGGGCGTGGTGGCTCACGCCTGTAATCCCAGCACTTTGGGAGGCCGAGGCGGGCAGATCACCAGGTCAAGAGTTCAAGACCAGCCTGGTCAACATGGCGAAACCCTGTCTCTGCTAAAAATACAAAAATCAGCCCGGCACGGTGGCACACGCCTGTAATCCCAGCTACTAGGGGGGCTGAGGCAGGAGGATCTCTTGAACCTGGGAGGCGGAGGTTGCAGTGAGCTGAGATCCAGCCCGGGCAACAGAGCGAGACTCCATCTCAAAAAAAAAAAGATAGTGCAGAAAAGGGCAGAGCGTGAAATTTAGGGGAGACGGAGACAGAGCTTGCTCCCCTCTGCCTCCCAGTGTCTGCAGGGCCCACGGAACCCTGAGGTCTGGCTCCTGCCCGACCAGCTGCCTGCTGCCTCCCAGTGTCTTCACCTCCCATTTCCCCCCAAGAGTGAAGGCTGCTAGCCACACCCACCTGGCCTCGGTGACGTCAGCAGGGTTTCCCCTGCACACTTTCTCCAGCTGCACATAGACCGAGCAGTTGATCCGGCTCCAGTCAGGGTCGCAGACGGCCAGGAAGTTGGGCCGCAGACGCCCGATCATGTACTTGGCCAGGTCTGTCAGAGACTGGCTCACGGCAGCCCCAAACAGGAAGGCCCCCAGCACCTTGTAGACCGCAGCCACGTAGTTGTTGAAGTCGGAGCGAGAATAGAGCCGGTCTGTGTACACCAGGTAAGCTTCCCCAGCCGAGACCTGCAAGTGGGGCAGCTGAAGGGCCTCAGGCCCGGTGGGGGGCAGCCGCAGGAACCCTCACTCCTCCCCACGGGCCTCCCCAAAGCTGCTGGAGAGCTGAGGACTCTAAAGGGGGCCCTATTACCCACAAGTACCACTCGGGGCAAGGTTGTGTCCCCCAGCCCCCCACACACCTCCAGGGCAGGGCTGTGCCACCCCGTCAGGCCCCCAGGGTAAAGCTGTGCCCACCCCGTCCCCGTCCCCGTCCCTCTGAGCCCCTCCTGCCTTACAAGGACGATGGTGGCCGTGGTGGTGACCCCAGCCATGAGCCCGTGGGTGATGGTATCTGGACGGTAGGGGTACCGGATGGAGTCATCCCCGCAGTAAAATCCTCGCTTATACGGGGCGTTCACCAGCGTCAGGATAGCGAAGGGCAGGGAGGCTGGTGGGGAGGAAAAGCCTGGGAGCTGAGAGGTTCTCTCACCAGCGGGGCCCTGGGGCCCCACACACCTGCCTTGGGGCCTTGGCCTGGAGGCCTCCCACCTCTGCTGCCACCAGACAGCAAGGAAGAGATTTTCCACAGCACGTGGGAGGCCCAAGTAACACTCCCTTTCCCATCCCCCTCAGACAAACACAAACTCCCCAGGCCCTCTCCCCTCACACCCTCACAGCCTCCTTTCTGCTGCTTGAACAAACCCAGCACACACCCACCTCAAGGCCTTTGAACAGGCACTTCTCTCTGCACGAAATATCTTTTTCTTTTTCTTTTTTTTTTGAGACGGAGTCTCGCTCTGTCGCCCGGGATGGGGTGCAGTGGCGCGATCTCAGCTCACTGCAAGCTCCACCTCCCGGGTTCACGCCATTCTCCTGCCTCAGCCTCCCGAGTAGCTGGGACTACAGGCGCCGCCACCTCGCCCGGCTAATTTTTGTATTTTTTTTAGTAGAGACGGGGTTTCACCGTGTTCGCCAGGATGGTCTCGAGCTCCTGACCTCGTGATCCGCCCATCTCGGCCTCCCAAAGTGCTGGGATGACAGGCGTGAGCCGCCGCACCCAGCCTTTTTTTTTAATTTTTAAAAGTAGCGACAGGGGTCTCATGTTGACCAGGCTGCTCAAAAACTCCTGGGCTGGAGTGATCCTCCAGCATCAGCCTCCCAAAGTGCTGAGATTACAGGTGTGAGCCAATGTGCCGGGCCCCAAAGTAGTTCTAACTTACGTGCCAGGCCCCAGAGTAGCTCTGAGTAACTTCCACTCTCAGTTTCATCTCCCCTCCCGACTGTCCACGCCAGCGTCACTCTCACAGAAGGAAAGGTTTGCTCTTTTTCCCTCTTCCACATGCACATCCCATGTGGAATTACGCAGTCACGGGTGGGACACTGACATTAATTTCCCCCATCCACCCACCGGCACCAGGAGGGGCCTGTCGTGTTCAGGGCACCGTCCCCGGACCCTGATCAGGGCCTGGCCAGAGCGGATGTTTAATAAACATCTGTTAAAATGAGGCGGGACTTATTTTAACGTAAAAACTGGCCAGAGAAGTCAGGAAAAAACCAAGGAAGGGGCACAGCTGAGATGCCTTTGTTCACACACCTGCCCCTTCACCAATCCTCATGACAGGCCACAGGCCAGCCATGTGGTGACCAGGACAGACCCAGCTCTGGCCTCAGGGATCAAAGATACATTCAGGAGCCACTTATGGAAGGTGTTGCCATGGCACTGGGGGTCCTGGGGCCCTGAGTCAGCGACGGAGGACAGGGGCAGAGGGCAGCTCCCTATTCCATGGGGCAGGTGCATGACAAAGCCCGCATCGGCTACCCCAGAGACAAACCAAGGCAGGGCATCCTTTGGCCCAGCAGGGCAAGTACAAACGGGTGTGGCTTTTCTAAGTTCTGAATGTCAGCGGAGGGGCAGGGAACCACACACTCCTCCCCACATGCCAACGTCGAGGGCCCTAGAACACCGTGCACCTTCCATGCTGGCGACGTCTGGGGAAATAATCCAGTGAAGAAAACAGAGGTCTGCCTCATGGAGCAAGAACGGTGGAGGGAATGCAGAATAGAATGGGCAGGCAGGGCACGGTGACTCACGCCTGTAATCCCAGCACTGTGGGAGGCCGAGGCGGGCGGATCACGAGGTCAAGAGATCAAGACCATTCTGGCTAACATGGTGAAACCCCATCTCTACTAAAAATACACAAATGATCTGGGCATGGTGGCGTCCCAGCTCCTCGGGAGGCTGAGGCAGGAGAATCGTTTGATCTCAGGACACGGAGGTTGCAGTGAGCCGAGATCGCGCCGCACTCCAGCCTGGCGACAGAGCGAGACTCGAGAAAAAAAAAAAAAAAAAAGAATGGGCAGCGCCGGGGCCTGGAGGCGGGACAGTGGCTGGAGAGGCAAGCACTGGGGCAGGACTGCGGAGAGAGCTGGGATTAAGAACCTGGCTTCTGCCCCTGCGCAGGAGGGGCTGGAGCTGCTGTAAGGGAGGAGAGAGGCCTTGGAGGAGGCTCCTGCAGTTGCCGGCAGGGTGGAAAGTCAGGGTTACAAGATGCTGAGAAGGGAGTCCAGCCCCTACCCACAGCTCTCCTGAGGCAGAGGCTCACACAGGTTAGCCTCCGTTTCCGACTTCCTTGCCCCAGCAACTCCTACTAGAGACTCAGATGGACGCCGGGCTGCCCTCTGCCTGGAAAGCTCTCCCTGGGGTCCCCAGGACAGACACCTTCTCTTCATGTAGCCCCCTGGGAGCCGTCCCGCCCTCACACTGCCCTCATGCCAGCATCTGGAACCTCAGTGTTGACTGAACTGTGATGTGCGTGAGCTTCCAGAACGGAGGTGCACTTGGCCTGGCCACCACCCCTGGCACACAGCAGCTACACCCAACCCCATCTCGGCTGTAGCTCCCGCTGCTGTGTGGCCTCCCCCTGCTGTGTGACCTCCCGCTGCTGTGTGACCTCCCGCTGCTGTGTGACCTCCCGCTGCTGTGTGGCCTCCCCCTGCTGTGTGGCCTCCCGCTGCTGTGTGACCTCCCGCTGCTGTGTGACCTCCCCCTGCTGTGTGACCTCCCCCTGCTGTGTGGCCTCCCCCTGCTGTGTGACCTCCTGCTGCTGTGTGACCTCCAGCAGGTGACTCAGCACCTCCCTCACAGGCTGTTGTAAGGGAAATGTTTTCGTTATTTGCATGTTGCTTAGTGCCTGGCATACAGAAAGTGCCACCTAAATGTTTAAATAAATAACACCATAGGTGCCAGGGAAATGGCACCAGGGCTGGCAGACACCCCACAGCGACTTCTTGCTGTCACCTGGCCCGCCCTAAAAACGGTCTCCTTCGGGAGTGAGAGGACTTGGCCTCTGCTGGGAGATGGCAGAGAAGCAGGAAACACGCTGGTGGGGAGGACACCCCCAGGGATAGAATTCCGGGGCCATTGTCTGTTCAGCCACAGAGCAAACACTCGGCCTTTGTTCCCGGGACCCTGCGGGAGGGGGGCCTTCCCCCCATCTGCCCGCAAACCCGCCGGACAGGTTTGGTTGTCCCGGCACCCCCCAGCCTGGGACCCAGACTTTATCTCCAAGCGTCTCCCCCGCCTGAGCCGGGAGGGCGGCTGGACCTCCCCGCACTGCAGGGGTTCGAATCCCACCCCGCGCTGGGTGCCAGGGTCGAGGGAGCGCCCACCCCAGGGGCGGAGGCGCGGACCCACCTCCCGGGCCCGCCGGGGCCGCCGCCCGCGTGAATCACCGCCCAGGCCGGGCGGGGCGGGAGGGGAGGCAGCGACTTCCTGCTGCGGGGGCGGGGATGCGGGTCCCGGCTCCCCAGGCCTTTGGCGACCCCCAAGCCCCCGGGCCTGGGACGCGGGGACCCCGGGGCCCGGGAGGGCGCGCGCGGTGTGGGGCGCGGAGGGAGGTCTGGGCCTCGGAGGGACCCGGGCGTGCGGCCTCCCCGTTCCCCTGCAAACTTGCGCGGAGCCGGGGGCGTGTCCGTCCCGGGAGGGTCCCCCCCACGCCCGGGTCCCCGCGGCTCTTACCGACCAGTAAGCACAGCACGTCGAGCAGCACGAACACCCACCTCCGCTGCATGGTCCCCGCGACCCCCGACGCCGGTCCCAGCGCGTCCCGTCGCGTCCCGGCCCGGCCGCGGGGTCACGTGGGTGCGGAGCCCGCCCCCTGCGGAGGGGAGGGGAGGGGAGGGCCGGGGAGGGGAGCGTCTGGGAGGGCAGGGGAGGGGAGGTGAGGGCAGGGGAGCGGCGGGGAGGGCAGGGTTGGGGAGGGGAATAGAGGGGAGCGGCGGGGAGGGCCGGGGAGGGCAGGGGCGGGGAGGGGAGGGCAGGGGAGCGGCGGGGACGGCAGGGGAGGGGAGGGTCTGGCCGGGGCGGGGAAGGGCAGGTAGGGCAGGGGAGGGGAGGGTCGGGCAGGGGCGGGGAGGGGAGGGGAGCGGCGGGGCGGGGAGAGGAGGGGAGCGGCGGGGAGGGGAGGAGAGCGGCGGGGCGGGGAGGGCAGGGGAGCGGCGGGGAGGGCAGCGGAGGGGAGGGGAGGGTCGGGGAGGGGAGCGGCGGGGTGGGGAGGGGAGCGGCGAGGAGGGGAGAGGAGCGGCGGGGAGGGGAGGGGAGAGGAGGGGAGCGGTGGGGCGGGGAGGGCAGGGGCGGGGAGGGGAGCGGCGGGGAGGGCAGCGGAGGGGAGGGGAGGGGTGGGGAAGGGCAGGGAGGGCAGGGGAGGGGCGGGGGGGGGAGCGGCGGGGGGGGGGGG
>NC_037687.1:190131-201330 GCF_003255815.1 Theropithecus gelada
GGGAGGGGAGGGTTGGGGAAGGGCAGGTAGGGCAGGGGAGGGTCGGGGAGGGGAGCGGCGGCGAGGGGAGGGGAGAGGAGCCGCGGGGAGGGGCGGGGCGGCGAGGGGAGGGGAGCGGCGGGGAGGGGCGGGGCGGGGAGAGGAGGGGAGCGGCGGGGAGGGGAGCGGCGGGGAGAGGAGGGGAGCGGCGGGGAGGGGAGCGGCGGGGAGAGGAGGGGAGCGGCGGGGAGGGGAGCGGCGGGGAGGGGAGCGGCGGGGAGGGGAGGGGAGGGGAGAGGAGCGGTGTGGCGGCCCCGGAGCGCGGACTCTGCCCCCCGCCAGCCCGCAGCGCCGAAAGGAGCGGGTGGGGGAGCGTTTGGGCGCCACGGGCCCTCGTCCGCCTGGAGTCCCGGCCCTGACCCCGGGTGTGAGGCCGGCAGAGGCTGGAGGTTCCCGCGGGTCGGGCCTCGGAGCCCCGGGGGACGTGGAGAAGGAAGACGCGGGACCGGGAAGGCCGCGGGGAGGACGGGTCCCCCCACTTTCCTCCTCAGGAAGTGGCAGCCGCGCTGTGCACCCCGAACCCTCCGAAAGCAGGAAGCACCTTCACGTGGAAGGGGCGACGTGGCTTCATTGGAGGAGTTTCTTTCCTCCTCACACTCAGAATCCTGCCCTGGCACGTGAGAAGCTCCAGTTCCTCGGGACCCACCTGGCGACGGTGTGGGTGTCCCCGGCGCACCTGCCCTCCCGCTGCACAGAACAGCACAGGGGCGCCAGGAGCAGGGAACCCCACGAAATGGCGCCGGGGTCTGTGCCCCCACCGGGTCCTGGGGAGCCCTGAGCTGAGGGTGCCTGGGGATTGAGGGCACCCAAGCCAGGGAAACCGAGGCCCAAGGGGCCCACACTGGGTCCCTTCGGCTGGGACCACACGGGAGGCCTCAGGAGTGTGAGGCCCACGTTCCCAGAGTCCAGCCTTGACCTCTGCCACTCACGGTCACATACTGGGAAGTGGCAGGGCTGGCATCAGAAACAAGCTGCTGGGCGCCAGGACCCGCCGCCACCCTGAACCTCCTCTAAAACCTGTTCAGCACCATCAGCCCCTGCCCCACCAACACCAAAACAGGGTGCATCTCAGCAACTGGACTTCAGCTGGGAGCTCCTCGACCCTGCTTCCTGGGTCCTGGGTGGTCAGACACCTGCCCGTGGGGCAGGGGGCGTCGTGAGGGAGCTCCATGGGTAAGGGGCTCTTGGGAGACGGCAAAGGCACCCAGTGTGGTGCTGGATGGAAAGACGGTGCAAGCTGACCTGCGGCAGGCGGTTCAGGTTCCCTGCTGCACTCACAGTGAGGCAGGGGCTGTAGCTCCTGCCGGAATGAGGGTCGTGAGGGTTACCGTGCCCGGCATAAATGCTACATAAACGTAGGCTTCAGCATCACCACTGCGCTTGCCCCACACTTCAACCTGTCTGCAAATGACCACTGCTGTCAGTGTAGTCCTGACAGCCCACCCACCTTTGCTGCTAAGATGGAGAGGGTGCAACGTCTACTGGAGTCAAGGAAAGGCAGGGTTCTTTATTGAGCACCTACTGTGTGCTGGGGAGCAGGGAGAGGTCATGTGGAGGGGCTTGCCGAAGTGCGAGGGGGGAAGACAGTGGGGGCGGTGGGATTGGGCCAAGCCAGGAGGAAGAGATCCGGGAGTGGGGTGGGGTCGACCTGGGAGGACAGAGAGCGGAGGTGAGGCTGGAGGCTGTTCCCCCTTCCATCCTTCCCCTTGGGTCGGGATTTGGGTCAGCCCTTAAAATCCCTGGGCAGGATAAGGATTAAAATCTGGCGGGGGAAGCAAGAATTAGCATTAGGGTCAGGATTGGGGTCGTCTCCTGCATATGCCGACTGCGGTCCACCACACTTCAAGGAACTTCTTGTCAGAGCTTTCAGAGCTGGATCTGCTGTTGCCCCCAGCTGCCTGGTCCTCCGTTACAGGAAGAACCTGAGGCCGGTGCAGCTCCCAGCAGGGACACAGCCTGACCTGGAGGCCAGGCCTCAGTGGCTTTCTCCTTCACCTGCAGATGGCAGAGCTGGAAGCGGGTGGTGGTACAAGGCCCCACGCTGGGTCCCCTAGAGACAAGACCACCCCTGGGGGCCAGGCCGCCACCCCCAGGCAAGCAAGCTCACGGGTTCGGCAGCTGCAGCTCCCACCTCTTGCCCAGCACTGGCTCTGCCACCTTGGTGCCTCATTGCAACCTGGATAGCTCCAGGCCGTTTCCAAACGGACTCTGTGGAGACTGAGACACCTGTGAAGTGGGCAGAAGGGGGCCTGGCACACAGTAGGTGCCACCTGAGTGCAGCCAGCCACTACACCTGCCATTGCTTTCTGTGCTTCTCTGGGACTTGAGAGGTGAATTACTTGCTCAAGGTCAGAACAGCAGTTGTCTCCCACGTTTCTGGCCCCGGGGCTCTGGGAGTCAAACAGGTGCCCGTCAGTGGGTTTGACGTGCAGGAAGTGGGCAGCAAAGGCTGAGGGGGTGGATGGTGTGGAAAGACATCTAAGGTATCCCTCAGTGTCTGTCTGCATAAAGGGGGCAAGACAGTAGCTATCACCTGGGATTGTAAAGAAGATTAAACAGTTTGTGAAATGCTTGACCCGGGGCCAAACATTAGGAAACATCATTTGAGGGTTAATTGAACAAAATACAGTGCCAGTAGGTATCATGTGTCTGCCGGGTTCAGATGTAAAAGGTCCTTCTTCCTGGGGTCAAGATTTAACAGGGTTGGAAACTGCTGCCTTCGAATTCAGAATCCAGAACCCATGAATTCAGAATCCCACTCAGACTTTGCAATCCCTGCAGTGCCTCTTAATTTAGTGTCACCTTACAGTCAGGGACAGGGTGACCCTCCGAGTGTTGGCACTGCGAGTCCGGTGCACTCCGTGAGGAAGTCTTCACCGGGTCACAGCAAAGAAAACCACACAGCAGCAGTCCTGGACGCAGCCTCCAGAGCCCCTCGTGCAGACAACCTGGGACGCAGCCTCCAGAGCCCCTCGTGCAGACAACCCGGGGTGCAGTCGCCCTGCCAGAGCCCAGATGCCAGAGCCCCTCATGCAGACAACCCGGGACGCAGCCTCCAGAGCCCCTCGTGCAGACAACCGGGGAGCAGCCGCCCTGCCAGAGCCCAGATGCCAGAGCCCCTCGTGCAGACAACCCGGAACGCAGCCTCCAGAGCCTCTCGTGCAGAGAACCCGGACCGCACAGCCCCTCCCACCATCTCAGTCTGTATATTTGCTCACTGTCCCTGTCTCCTCCCCCAAGCTCCAGGAAGGTGGGAGCTGACACGCAGTGGGTGCGCAGGCTGTGCTTACTGGGATGCTGAAAGACTTCAGTGCCCGGAGCCTGAGGTCAACCAGGGACTTGACAACTGCAGGGAGCTCTGACTGGGTCGCAGCAAGGCGAGACACACAAGCAACAGTGGAGGGCGACGGCGTGTTCTCGAGGGGAGAGTTGGATTCCGCCTGCTTCTTGTACAAAACGGGGGCGGAGATGGCAGGGGCCACCCTCTGAAACACTCGATTAAATCCCCATTCACAAACCTGATGCATAGTAGCTTCTATCCTTGCCCCCCAAACCAGGAGCCGGTGAAGGCGAGGAGAGTCACCTGGAAGACCTCAACTAGTCTGCAAAGCTGCTGAGCACCCACAGACCCCAAGGACCTGGTTCCGACTCAAGGAACAACAAGGACGGTGGTGGTGGAGGGGGCCAGGGAATGCGTAATGCCTCTGGCGAGGCCACCACCGTCCTGTGTCTCTCTCGATGTGGCTGGTGACGGCCCACCAGGGCGGGGACAGTTCACTTCCCAAGTGCTCACCAGGGGCCGTGTTTTCGGCTCTCCCTGCACAGGCCGTGGGTCGTGGCTCTGGGTGAGTGCAAACATTTGCCCTGCAGCGACCACCACCCCTCCCTCCCCGACCTCAAGCCACAGGACCAGGGCACGGGGCTGGGCTGCGCTCTGGGCTCCGCGCTGCCTTCGGGGGGCACGGGCGCCCTCTGCTGGACACGCGGAGGCGGCGCTCCACGCCAGGGTCTCCGCATCCCCGGGAACAGCCCAGGAACGGAGCAAACAAACGCCAGGGACCCCCAGCTGAGTCCTGCTATCCGTGAAACAAACAGGACACCCAGTTACACTTCAATCCCAGAGGAGCGACAAACCGGTTTTCAGCGTGTGCCCCAAATACTGCATGGGACGTGCTCACACACTCGTTTATCTGTAATTTGACGCTAACTGGGCAGCCTGCATTTTATTTGGCCGTCCTACTCGGCAGCTACAAACCGAGGAAACAAGGACCACCGTGGAGAGAGCAGCAGCTGGGTCAGGTCTGTAGGGGCCCAGACAGTGCCACGCTGGGACCATCAGCTCTGAGCAACCTCCACCCCCCAGAAATTGTCTCAGGAGGGCCGATCTCCAGGCAGGCCCCTGGCTAAGGCCTCCTGGCACGGCCATGGACTCTGCAGAACAGATTTCCATGCTTGGTTAGCAGGCAGGAGGTCACCAAAGACCTGCGCTTCACTGTAAAAGGAAAGCATTAAACAAACTAACACAAATAACTTATTGATGGCCGCCGACAAGCTGAGGACAACACGTTTGTTCTAGACAGGTACGAGCTCTCCAGAGGTTAGACAAGACCAAGCCCGGTGGAGGCCTCATTAGTCCTAGGAGCCTGGTGTGGGACGAATCCGGAAGAGCCCCAAGGCAGAGCGGGCCCTCCAGGTCCTCCTGCCTGGGTCTGGGCTGCAGGAAAGGCCACGATTCCACCACCCCACAGCTAACCCAGAGGCGAAGCTACGCTACACAAGCGGTGACCAGGCTAGCCCAGCTCCTCGAGACGGCACATCAACCCAGCTGCTGACGGGGCGGGGGCAAGGCCTTCCTGGGGCAAAACAGTATCCCCTCTGCCTCTTACTGCCTTACCCACATCTAGTGCACCCTCAGAAACGCAAGACCCCACGGACAAGGAAGAACATTGTTAGTCAACACACGGCATCCCGTGGTCTCTCCCAGCTCCAACCTATCTTAGCTATTCCAATCAAATGGCACATGACTGGAGGGACCTGTGGGACTGGAGAGACCTGTGACACACGACCGGAGAGACCTGTGGGACACCCACAGCCGTGACACACGACCGGAGAGACCTGTGGGACACCCACGGCCGTGACACCAGTGACTGGAGAGACCTGTGGGACAACATCCACGGCCGTGACACATGACTAGAGAGACCTGTGGGACAACATCCACGGCCGTGACACCAGTGACTGGAGAGAGCTGTGGGACACCCACGGCCGTGACACATGACTGGAGAGACCTGTGGGACAACACCCACGGCTGTGACACATGACTGGAGAGACCTGTGGGACAACACCCACGGCCGTGACACCAGTGACTGGAGAGACCTGTGGGACAACAGCCATGGCCATGGCACATGACTCCCGACTCTACTTCAGCTAAAAAAAAAACCACTACGGCTCCCCACTGCCTCCTCACAGTTTCAGATTCCGTGGCCTAAGACGGAAGTTGTGCCTGCACTGCCCTCCTGACCTTTGTGCTCACCCCACACAAATGGGAGGCTCGTGCCTCTGGGTGTCTGCGCCCGGCCTGCTCACGTCCTCCTCCCTCTTACTGTTCCTCCATAGGGCCTGTCCTGCTACCAAAGGGGAACAAGGGACCCAGGCCTGGCCAACCAGGACACCCCTTCTTTTTTTTTTTTTTGAGACGGAGTCTCGCTCTGTCGCCCAGGCTGGAGTGCAGTGGCCAGATCTCAGCTCACTGCAAGCTCCGCCTCCCGGGTTCACGCCATTCTCCTGCCTCAGCCTCCCCAGTAGCTGGGACTACAGGCGCCCGCCACCTCGCCCGGCTAGTTTTTTTGTATTTTTTAGTAGAGACGGGGTTTCACCGGGTTAGCCAGGATGGTCTCGATCTCCTGACATCGTGATCCGCCCGTCTCGGCCTCCCAAAGTGCTGGGATTACAGGCCTGAGCCACCGCGCCCAGCCCAGGACACCCTTTCTGCTCGGCAGTTCCTGATTCAGTTATGGGCGTGACACCCAGGAACAAATTTTACCAGTTTTACTGGAACTGTTGGGCAAGACACAGGCTTCCCACAGGAATCACAGATGCAAGGTTGTGTGCCTGCAGCTTCTGGTGCCATCTCAGTCACCACAAAGGGTACTACTGCCCCTGAGAATAAGGTCAGTGTGGGCAGCAGAGAAATCGAAGCACCGAAATATCATAACGTGGATGACGACTCCTGGTTCCTGCTGCCGAAGGCCCTGGCATCCCTGGACTGGGTCTTAAGGGTATAACTTCTGGGTCAGGCGCAGTGGCTCAGGCCTGTAATCCCAGCGCTCTGGGAGGCCAAGGCGGGGGGATCACGAGGTCAAGAGTTTGAGACCAGCCTGGCCAACATGGTGAAAGCCCATCTCTACTAAGAATACAAAAATTAGCCGGGCGTGGTGGCGGGCCCCTGTAGTCCCAGCCACTCCAGAGGCTGAGGCAGGAGAATGGCGTGAACCTGGGAGACAGGGGTTGCAGTGAACCGAGATCACGCCACTGCGTTCCAACCTGGGCAACAGAGCAAGACTCCATCTCGGAAAAAAAAGGACTGGGCTCAGTGGCTCACGCCTGTAATCCTAGCACTTTGGGGGGGTTGAGGCAGGTGGATCACCTGAGGTCAAGAGTTCGAGATCAGCCTGGCCAACATGGTGAAACCCCGTCTCTACTAAAAATACAAAAATTGGTGGCGGGCGCCTGTAGTCCCAGCTACTCGGGAGGCTGAGGCAGGAGAATCACTTGAACCCAGGAGGTGGAGGTTGCAGTGAGCCGACATCGCACCACTGCACTCCAGCCTGGGCAACAAAGACTCCGTCTCCAAAAAATTAAAAAAAAAAAAAATATTCAAACACAAGCACAGAGAAAGAAAAAAATAGAACAAAGAGATTGCTGTGTGGCAACACCCAGGGTTGTAACATGAGTGACTGGAGAGGCCTGTGGGACAAAACCCAGGGCAGTAACACACGACTGGAGAGACCTGCTAGACAACATTTGTGGCCACATGACTAGAGAGACCTGTGGGACAACACCCACGGCCGTGACACACGACTGGAGAGACCTGTGGGACAACACCCACGGCCGTAACACCAGTGACTGGAGAGACCTGTGGGACAACACCCAGGACGTGGCANCACGGCCGTAACACCAGTGACTGGAGAGACCTGTGGGACAACACCCAGGACGTGGCACGTGTACCAGACACCCAAAAGACAGAGTGGGACATCAGAAAAAATTGAGAAATACTCTTCCAGAAATGGAACTCTAAGAAAGAAAAAGAAAACAAATATTTGCAGAAATAACAATCAAGACTTCAAAATCTGTTACAAGGCACCCACCCTCAGGTCGAAGTAGCTCAGTTTAGAAAACCAGACCCAGGTACATCATAAACGGCCAAAGTCCAAAAATAAAAGAAAATCATTTATATAGTCAGAGGTAAGAGATTTCATATTAAGGAAAACAGAAGAATGAGAAAATTCCTCATCAGAAACAATAGAAAGCAGGCGTGAAGAGGACAACTTTAACGTGCCCAAAGAAAAACACAGCCCACTCAGAATTCTATATCCTGTAAAAATGCACTTCAGAAAAGGAGGAGGAATTAGGGCCTTTTGATCCATGTAAGAGCTAAGCCCAAGCGAATGTCACCACAGAGAATCTACAAGACAACACAAGTTAAATACGGCACTTCAGACTCAAAGACAATTATCCCTCTTGGCAACATGGAGTCGGAACGAAGCACTTAAGAGCACCAGAAAGGTACAGAACTACGCACATCTTCGAAGGCAATGGAAAACAAGATCCCACTACACACCGATTCGAATGGCCAAACGCAAACGCTGACACCACCAAACACGGGGGAGGACACGGGCCTCGGGAGCTCACTCGTTGCTGGTGGGTGTGACACGGCAGGGCCGCGGGAGGACAGTTGGGCAGTTTCTCACTAAACAGGCTCTTATCACACGGTCCGGCAATCGGGCTTCTTTATTCACCCAAATGGGCCGAAAAATTGTGTCAAAACAAAAACCTGCACGAGGGCAGCTAGATGCGTAACTGCCAACGCGCGGACGCTACTAAGACGTCCTTCGATGGGGATGCAGATGAACGAGCTGCAGCCCACGCCCAGCGTGGAGTTTCACTCAGCGCTAAAAAGACACGAAAACACATGGCGAAGCCTTCCGTGAATATAAAAGCAGCCAGTCTCAAAGGCTGTTACGTAGCGTACGTGTACATAAAACGTGTCCTCGTCAGACCGCTCAGGACACCAAAGCACGTCCTCATCAAACTGCTCAAAACCAGGGGCAGTGAAAACTCTTCAAAGTAGTTAGAGGAAAAAACCGAGAGGACTGGAGATTTCCTGCTGGAGGCAGGGCAAGCCGGAGACAGAATGCCTTGCACGTCTGAAGAAAATGTCAGCAGGCTGCGGCGCTCCCATGAAAACTGCTCCACAGCCCATCCCCAAACGCCCAGGCTGCCCGGGGGCTGGCCCTGGTTCTCACAGCTCCTGGCACTGGCTCACTCACAAGACCCCTGACTCTCCCACACCCATCGTGCAACCGTTCCTGGTCCATCTTCCCTCAGCTACAGTCCCTCAGGCCAAGCCAGTCACCTCCCAGCGGGGGACCGGCCCTCCTCACGTCCCATCACCATGCATGCCCACATTTCCCTCATCGATGTGGACACTATGCAACCCAGCCAGCCTGCACGGTCCCTGCAGGGCGCTATTAACAACGCAGACCTTGGCCGGGTGCAGTGGCTCACGCCTGTAATCCCAGCACTTTGGGAGGCCGAGGCGGGCGGATCACGAGGTCGAGAGATTGAGACCAGCCTGACCAACATGGGGAAACCTTGTCTCCACAGAAAAATACAAAAATTAGCCGGGCGTGGTGGCAGGTTCCTGTGGTCCCAGCCACTCGGGCGGCTGAGGCAGGAGCATCGCTTGAACTCGGGAGGCAGAGGCTGCAGTGAACCAAGATGGCACCACTGCACTCCAGCCTGGCGAGTGTAAGACTCCGTCTGAAAAAAAAACAAAAAAAGAAAAAACACAACGCAGACGTCAAGCGGCTTCCACACCAAGAACAAATCTCAGCCTCATGCCCTACTGTCCCCACCCTGCCCAGCCGCTGCCCTCCATGCCCTCAGCTTCTCCTGTAGACCCAGGCCTCTGTCCTCTGCATCGACTGTCACACCTGCCAGGACCCTGCAAACTTCCAGCAAAGCAGGGCCATTCTCCTTCAGGTTCCAGCTTAACTGTCACTTCTAGGAGGCAGCGCCGACCACCTCTACCCAGACGTGGGCCCTCCTCACATCCCGTCCTCATGGCCACAGTTCCCTCATTGACGTGGACATGGAGCCCACCACGTCATGCCCCCACTGCACCCCCTCGCCTCTGTGGCTCACGGCTTATCCCGGATCCTCCAACAGACATGCAGGCCCCCAAGTGAGATGACAGGGACACCTGCCGCCCCCAGCCCCCACCCAACCCACCACCAGGCACCCCGGGTGCCCCCAGCCCCCACCCAACCCACCACAAGGCACCCCGGGTGCCCCCAGCCCCCACCCAACCCACCACCAGGCACCCCGGGCTTCAAATCAAGTTTAATAAATAAAACAGCAAGGGGGGGTTCAAGGCAGTTATCACTTCACAGTGTGGTCCTTGGTGGGGTGAGGGATGGTCGAGTCCAACTCAGAAAGGGGCTCGAGCACAGGAGGCTGGACGACGCCCGGGGCAGGGCGTGCCGCGGCCCACGGAGGACCCCACGCCAACGTGTAAACAGAAACAGAAACGGACAAGGGGCCGGGGAAGAGGGACCAGGACTCCAAGCCATCTTGCTGGGAAGCTTCCCACAGAAGGAAGACCTGCAGGGCTGGGGAAACAGGCTGGAGTTCGGCCCCTGCACGGCCGGCAGGGCCAGCTCCTCCCGAGGCTCCCTGCCTTGGTACCAGGGGAGGACAGCAAAGGGGGTGTAAGTCACCTGTCTCCTCAAACCCACGCCTGGGGTTGCTGAGGGGCCCCCACCCCAACCGCTCAGGATCGGGAACGGGGATGGAGGGGAAGAGGCAGGTGGGGGTGTAAAGTGCGGCTTTTCCTGAAGTGGAGACGATGGGGTGGGAGGGGAGGCCAGGCTGGGGGCCGGACAGCGAGGTATATGGCTCTGTGCCCCACGGGGTTGGCACTGAGTAGCAGCTGCCCACGACCCCCAGGGCTGGGGCAGCCCGCGGCCCTGCCAGGTGTGGAGAGACAGAGCCAAGCAGGGAGCGGAGGGTGCCCCGGCGGAGGCTGCTGGTGCGGGGTGGGGCGTCCTGCCCGTCTCCCCGCCGGGGCAGTGACACCTTCCCTCGCCTCTGCGGGCTGGAAGGGATGAGGCGGCCGGCTCTGCCCCACGTCCCAAAGGCCGGGTCTTTTCTGTCCACGGCTGCCTGACGGATCCCACGTGCAGGCAGCAGCCTGGACCCGGGTGGCAGTGCCGGGCGCTGACGGCGTTGGGTGTGGCTCTGGGTCCAGTCTGCATGGCCGGGGCGAGGGCGCACGGCCCAGCCACCTCACACCAGTCCTGACGTGTTCAGAAGCAGAGGAGGTGCCACCCCAAGGCCCGGGGCGGGGAAAGGGGTCAGGAAGACTGACAGAGGCGGGCCCAGCGGCAGTGCCAAGTCCAGTCTGGGCCGCATACGCCGCCCGCGGCCAGGAGTCAGCAGGTCATCACATTACAGCTGCAGGGAAGAGACCGAGAGAGACGCAGAGTGTCAGGGTGGCCCCAGGTGCCTGCACGGCCCAGTGCTGAGCACTGGACTCGAGACTCCCAGCCTTGCCTCCCCGACAACCTACGGCAGCAGGGCCCGGGTGCTCTGGGGGAGCTGGTGGCTGGAGCAGGGGTGGGAGAGCCTGGCACCTGCCCCCATCTGTGGAGCATGTGGACCACAAGAATGTATTCTCCAGTCAGAAAATACATACAAGTCAAGAATAACCCTAAAGCAGCCCCAAGAGCCGCTCGTGGAGCCGCACTGTCCTTGGGGCAAACGCCTCCCACTCTCCTCAGCGCAGCCTCAGGGCTGGGGGGACCTCACTGGAGTGTCGGGGAAGCTCCGGGCATGGGGTGGCACTCACTGTGACAGGGGCTCCGAGTGTAGCCCGGGGGC
>NC_037687.1:203833-234777 GCF_003255815.1 Theropithecus gelada
CAGAAACACGGCCCGGAGATACAGAAACACGGCCCGGAGATATAGAAACACGGCCCGGAGATAGAGAAACACGGCCCGGAGATAGAGAAACACGGCCTGGAGATACAGAAACTGACAGGGGCTCGAGTGTAGCCCGGGAGCACCACACTCCGGCCACACCTCCCCTAGCTGTCTCCAATCAAAACACCACGTGGTGCTGGAGTCTGACAAGGACAGTCCACGGCTCCTGTGCACGGCACCGCGCAGTCACTCGAGCAACGTCCTGGGCCGTGCCACCAGCCCTGGCCAGGCACCTCCTCACTCCAGCCCTTCAGTGGAAGACATCGGGCCCCAAATGGAGCACGGCCCCAGGACACAAGGCAGACGCAAGGCTCAGCAACGAGCAGGCCCAGCCCACTGGTCCTGAAGGGGCTCAGTGCCCAAGCGAGGCGCGGACAGAGGCGGGGAAGCCACCGCTCAGAGCCACGGGAAGGGTTTCCGCCTCAGATGTCTGGCTGCCAAGACGCTGGCTGGCAAGTTATCGCTCAAGAAGCCGCAGGGCAGAGGGCGCTGCTGCAGCCACACAGAGACCCAGAGGACGTGGGGAAGGTCTGGGGGGGCAGAAGGCCCCGGCACTCGGCAGCACCTGCCTGCCGTGGGGGTGTGTCCCGGGTGGCAGAAGGACCTGGGTCCCTGGAGGAGGGAACAGGAGACCCCTGGTCCCCAGGGGTCAGGGGTTCTGCTGTGGGGTCAGTGCTGGACACTGAGACAGCAGGCTCTGCTCAGAGGACACAGACATGAAGATGAGGTGCCCAGGGCCCCGGGGTGGAATGTGAGGCAGAAACTACTGAGTTCAGCTTTCGGCACATTCTTTCCCAAAACCAGAGCCTTGTTCTTGCGGGGACGGGAAAGGGGCCCCAAGAAGGCAGCAGAGTCAACTACAGAAGACAGCAATGGGCGTGCCGTGAGGAGGCGGACACGGGACACGGGACACGAGGCCTCCAGTCGGCCGTGTGCTGTGTGCCTCCGACCCTGAGCCCCTCCCCAGATCAAGAAGCCCCTGGTGGAGCCTGGCAGGAGGAGGGCAGCGGAGTCCGCACCTTGTTGGCCTGGATCAGGTGAAAGTTCTTTCCGTGCACGCGGAAGCCGTGCTCAAAGTTCCTGCACTCCTCTTCACTCCAAGCACAGAGCCCATCTGCAAAAACGGCCGGGGAGACGGGTCAGCAGCGCGCAGGGTGGGCCACAGCAGAGGGGAGACGGGTCAGCAGTGCCCAGGGCGGGGCCGCAGCGGAAGAAGGGCCCAGGCCACTGCTCACCTCGGATCACCTTCACGTTGAACCGCAGCCTTCGCAGGGCCTCCTCCACGTTGAAGTTGCATTTCACCAACTCGTACAGCGCCTGGGGAGAGGATGTGGTGGTTCCTCCCAGGAGCACAGCCCAGGAGCCCACAGCAAGAACTGTCTGTACCATCCAGGGAGTGGCATCAAGGGCCGTCCACACCACCCTCCCGAGCACTGTCAGGGCCACCGACACCTCTATCCAGGGAGTGACATCAGGGGTGTCTACACCCCCCGCAGAGACACCCGGAGGCGTCTACACCTCCTCCCCGATACGTGGTTTTAACTGGTCCCCTCCCAACCTGAGTAGCTGTTCCAGGGCCCAGGCCTCCGCACACCTGACCCCTGCCCTCCCTTCTGCGCTGCCCGGCCCCCGGAGGCACTGGGGTGTGAGCGCTGGCCCACGCCGCTGCAGCCCTCAGCCCCTGCCCCCGGCACGGCAGCCCCCACCTGCTCACTGTCTTTCACGGCTTCTCCCTCGGGGAGCTGCGGCCCAGCCATCTCCTGCCAACGCCGCTTCACCGCCCTGTACAGGAACTCCTCCACCTCCCTCTCGGGGAGGACGCCGGGGTCCCAGAGCAGCTGGTCTTCATTCTCGTAGACTGCACAAGCAGAGGGCAAAGGTCACGCTGCAGGCACGCAATCTGCACCCACACACGCCAGGACACGCGGAGCCGCCAGCTCAGCCCCTGTGACAGGGAGGAGGCAGCGTCCCGGCCTCCCTCTCCCCAGCCCCGGCCGCCATCGCGGTGCTCCTCCTGGGCTGGGCGCTGCTGTGCTCGTGGGTCCGGAGCAGGCTCCGGGCGCCGCACACGCCGGAGTCGCAGCGACCGCGTGAGGGAGCCGTGAGCGGCCAGCAGGGGGCGCGCGGTCCAGCCCCGGGCGCAGAGGAAGCCGCGGGCGCCTAGACCGGGGCGGGGGACTCCGAGCGAGGGCTCCGCAGCCGGGTTGTGAGCAGCGAGCCCGGGGAGGTGAGGCTGGCTTCGGGCTGCACCGCCACACCAGCCACGGAAACGCAGAGGCCTGAGGGAGCGGCCGGGAGACAAGCGGCGGCCGCCACAGACACTGCCGCGCTCTAACCCCGGACCGCAGGAGCCATGGCCAGAAGGCGCATCACCGCTGAGGAGACGTCCCGCCCCAGCAGCTGGTGCCGGTGGCAGATGTGCCCACAGAGGGGAGGAAAAGTCCACGACCTCAGATGCAGTTGGCTTTCAGCAAAGGGAGGGACGTGACTGGGGACAAAGCAGGGAGAGCTCAGGGCCAGCTCTGGCTCGAGTGCCAGCACCTCTCCATTCTCCAGGAAAGAGGCACAGGAACCCAAGCAAAGCAAACCAACAAATAAAAAACAAAGTCAGCACACAGGAAGAAAAGTGAAAAACGCACTGGGGAAAAGAGCTCCACACGGGAGAGTCTCCACGGCCGGGAGCTGACGCGGTAACTAGCTCCAGGTCGCTGCTGTGCCCCACCAAGCGGGGCCTCCGCTGGTGCCCACGGCCCCCATGAGGACAACGGGCAGACACCACAGCCACCCTTCTCCGTCTCCACAAACACCTGAGCCCTGCGTGGACCGAGGTGGTCTCCAAGAAAAGAGCAGACCGTCTCTCACGGCCTACCTCATCACCCACCCTCACGTGAAGGGTGAAACACGGGAGAAAAACATTAACGGGATGTGAGGACTCAGGCCTGATCCCAGCACTTTGGGAGGCTGAAGTGGGAGGATCCGTTGAGGCCAGAGTTTGAGACCAGCCCACTCCATCTCTACAAAAAATTTCAGAAGTAGCCAGGCACAGTGGCACGTCTGTAGTCCCAGCTAAGGTGGGATGAGGCTAAGGTGAGACTGAGCCCAGGAGTCGAGGCTGCAATGAGCCATGATTGCGCCACTGCACTTCGGCCTCGGCAACAGAGCAAGACCCTGTCTCAGAATAAAACAAGAAAACAAGGCCGGGCGCGGTGGCTCACGCCTGTAATACCAGCACTCTGGGAGGCTGAGGCGGGCGATCACCTGAGGTCAGGAGTTCGAGACCAGCCTGGCAAACATGACGAAAACCCCTCTCTACTAAAAATACAAAAATTAGCCGGGCGTGGTGGCGGGCACCTGTAAATTAGTTACTCAGGAGGCTGAGGCAGGAGAACTGCTTGAACCTGGGAGGCGGAGGTTACAGTGAGCCAAGATCGTGCCGCTGCACTCCAGCCTGGGCGACAAGAGCGAGACTCCATCTCAAACAAACAAAACAAGAAAACATCAGACAACAAAACAGGTCTACACACAGCTGACGTTAACAGTCAGCAGACGAAGACTTCAGTCTAACTAGGATTAACACGTTACGGAAATGGACAGAAAGCCGGAGGGTCTCAGCAGAAACTTGAAATTTATAGAACAGAATCTCAAGCACCTTCCAGGATTGGAAAATACAATATACCCGAACGGACCCACCGAACAGCGTTTTCACCAGCAGCCTGAACACAGCACAAAGCAGAATTAGTGGAATCAAAAGGAAACCAATGTTTAGAAGACCAAAACGGAAGTCTAAAAAGAAAGAACACAGTTTAGGATAAGACAGTTAAGCAACCTCTAAGATACGTGTAAATGAGTCACAGAAAAAGGAAAGAATGAGGCAGCACAAAATCTGAAGAGATAATAGCCAACAATTCTTCAAAACTGATGACTGATGCCAACCCACAGAGCCAGGAAACTCAGGATAAACACAAGCACACACAAAGATGTGTGCACGACTGATGCCAACCCACAGAGCCAGGAAACTCAGGATAAACACAAGCACACACAAAGATGTGTGCACAGGCACATCAGCGTCAAACTGGTAAAAAATAAAATAAAATAAAAGGAGGGGAAAGGAAACAAAATTTAGCAGAGAAAAAGGGCACGATGACGTCAAAGGAAACAGTAAGACGGTCCTCTGACTTCTTAACAGAAACGACGACAGCCAAAAAGCAATGGAATGAAACTGTTCAAGTCTTGAAAGAAAAACACCCTGCAAACCTAGAAAAATATGCCGGTGAAAATATTCTTTAAAGAACGAAAGCAAAAAACCACTTTTCAGGCATAGAAACGCGGAAAGAAAGCACAGGGGCTATTACCACGGAAGTTCCCTGCGCTGAAGGAAACGATCCCAAACGGAAACGGGAGGAAATATGTGGATAAATACAAAGAATGTTCACTGTTCAGAACAACAGTGTTACAATCTTGTGATATGTAGTTGGTTTTTTTTTGTTTGGAGACGGAGTCTTGCTCTGTTGCCCAGGCTGGAGTGCAGTGCTGCGATCTCGGCTCACGGCAACCTCCGTCTCCCAGGTTCACGCCATTCTCCTGCCTCAGCCTCCTGAGTAGCTGGGATTACAGGCGCCGCCACCACGACCGGCTAATTTTTGCATTTTTAGTAGAGACGGGGTTTCACCATGTTGGCCAGGATGGTCTCAAACTCCTGACCTCAGGCAGTCTGCCCACCTCGGCCTCCCAAAGGGTTGGGATTACAGGTGTGAGCCACCACGCCCGGCCGATATGTAGAATTAATAATAGCACAAAAGTCAGGGGACAGGTAAACTGAGTTAAACTGTTTCGTGCATTGTAGAGGAAACAGAATGTACTTATTTAAAGCTGTGAGACCCGGTGTGGTGGCTCACGCCTGTAATGTCAGCACTTTGGGAGGCTAAGGTCACTGGAGGTCAGGAGTTGAAGATCAGCATGGCCAACACAGTGAAACCTCATCTCTACTAAAAATACAAAAATTAGCTGGGGATAGTGGTATGTGCCTGTAGTCCCAGATACTTGGGAGGCTGAGGCAGGAGAATCGCTTGAGCCCAGGAGGCAAAGGTTGCAGTGAGTCGAGACCACACCACTGCACTCCAGCCTGGGCAACAGAGCAAGACTCCACCTCAAAAAAAAAGTAGACTGTGATAAGTCAATAATTCATATTGTAACCTCTAGAATAAGCACTAAAACTAAAACTTATAAGCTGTAACAGGAGAACAAAATAAAGCTATTTAATCCAAAAGAAGATATAAAAAAATTAAGAAACAAAGAACAGGCCAGGTGCAGTGGCTCACGCCTGTAATCCCAGCACATTGGGAGGCCGAGGTGGGCAGGTCACCTGAGGTCTAGAGATTGAGACCAGCCTGGCCAACATGGTGAAACACCATCGCTACTAAAAATACAAAAATTAGCTGGGCACGGTGGCGGGCGCCTGTAACCGCAGCTACTTGGGAGGCTGAGGTGGAAGAATTGCTTGAACCAGGGAGGTGGAGGCTGCAGTGAGATTATGCCACTGCACTGCAGAGACTCTGCCTCAAAAACAAGATCTAAACATGTGCCATTTACAGAAAATACACTTCAAATATAGGAATCTAGAATGGTAAAACGAATGGGAAAAAACCACGCAAACACTAAACCAACAAAAAGCTGCTGTGGTCACACTGAGGGCAGATAAAGCACTTACTTTCGGTAAGAAGTATCACTACAGAGACATGTCACAATCGTAAAAGAAACAATTCGACACGAAGACAAAGCAATCTTAATGTGTGTATGCACCTAATAACAAAGCTGCCAAGTGAAGTAACAATGGACAGAATTAAAAAGAGGAAATAGACGATCCACAATCAGAGGTCACTAACAATATTTCCGTAAATAGAACAAGCAGCCAAAAAAACTAAGTGAGAATACAGACGATGTGAACAGCAATTACCCAACGGATCCATGGGAAATACGCGGAAACCTGCACCCAACAACTGCACAACGCACATTCCTTTCAGACACGTAAAACATTTTCCAAGATAGATCAAATACTGGTCACAAAGCAAGGTGTAATCAATTTCAAAGACCTGAAATCACAGAGTATGTTTTCTGACCACAGTGCAACTCAATTAAAAATCAGTAAAAGAGCGAGGCGCAGTGGCTCACGCCTGTAATCCCAGCACTTTGGGAGGCCGAGGTGGATGGATCACCTGAGGTCTGGAGTTCGAGACCAGGCTGGCCAACATAGTGAAACCCCATCTCTACTAAAAATACAAAAATTAGCCGGGCGCAGTGGCAGGTGCCTGTAATTCCAGCTACTCAGGAGGCTGCGGCGGGAGAATCGCTTGAATCCGGGAGGCAGAGTTTCCAGTGAGTCAAAATTGCACCACTGCACTCCAGCCTGGGCAACAGAGTGAGACCCTGTCACACAAAAAAAGTAAAAAACAGAAATCCAGCAATAGACATGAACAAGGCTAAAGTTTGTTCTTTGTAAAGAGTAATACAATTGATAAAACTCTTTTTCTGTTTTTGTTTTTTCTGAGATGGAATCTCGCTCTGTCACCCAGGCTGGAGTGCAATGGAGCGATCTCGGCTCACTGCAACCTCCGCCTCTCGGGTTCAAGTGATTCTCCTGCCTCAGCCTCCTGAGTAGCTGGGATTACAGGTGCGCACTAGTTTTTGTATTTTTACAAAATTTTTACATGCTCAGCTAATTTTTGTATTTTTAGTAGAAACAGGGTTTCACCATGTTGGTCACGCTGTTCTCGAACTCCTGACCTCGTGATCCACCCGCCTCAGCCTCCCAAAGTGCTGGGATTACAGGCGTGGGCCACCACTCCCAGCCTCTTACATTTTAAAGAATAATTCCTCCAGAGGTTAGGAAAAAGGCACACTTCCAAACACATTCATGAAAGCGGCATAACTCTGGTACCAAAACCAGACACGGACAAATAAAAATAAAAGGACAGGCCAGTACCTCCATGAACATACATGCAAAAATCGTAAATGTGAGCACATCACACTGAGGAAGGCAGGCATTAGATACCTATGTGCTGATTTCCGTTAATCCAGGTGCTCACGGCGAGCATGTAATCACTGCCCCAGGGGAAATACAGCATTTTCATCAACCAATCAATACATAAACTTGTTTCCGACGTCCACTCGAAGATGCCTAGTGCAGGCTGGGTGCAGTGGCTCATGAGAGTAACTCCAGCACTCTGGGGGGCCGCGGCGGACAAATCACTTGAGGCCAGGAGTTTGAGACCAGCCTGGGCAACAAGATGAAACTTGGTCTCTACAAAACACACACACACAAACTTTTCTGGTGTGTGGTGGCACAAATCTGTCGCCCCAGCTACTCAGGAGACTGCAGCACGAGAATCACTTGAGCCTGGGAACAGAGGCTGCAGTGAGCCAAGATCGCAGTAGGGCACTCCAGCCTGGGTGACAGAGCAAGACTGTCTAAAAAATAAATAGATAAATAAATAAATAAAATTTAAATTTAAAAAAGATAAATAAAATTTAAATTAAAAAAAGATATATAAATAACATTTAAATTTTAAAAACTATGTTATTGCAGGGGTTCCCAACCCCCAGACCATAGACCACTAATGGTCCACAGCCTGTTAGGAACTGGCCGCACAGCAGGAGGCGAGCAGCAGGCAAGCAGGTGAGCGGCGGGAGAGCGGGAGGTGAGCGGCGGGAGAGCCAGCGTCACTGCCTGACCTCCACCTCCTGTCAGATCAGTGGTGGCATCAGATCCTCATAGGAGCGCAAATCCCACTGCGAACTGCACACGCCAGGGCTGCAGGCTGCGCACTCCTTATGAGAATCTAATGCCTGATGATCTGAAGAGGAACGGTTTCCTCCTGAAACCACGCCCCCTACTCCACCATCCGTGGAAAAACTGTCTTCCACGAAACCAGCCCCTGGTGCCAAACAAGGATGGGGACCACCGTCTCATTGAATCTACCTATGGATTCATGCACGCTGAATTCACGGCCAGCAGTACCAGAGCTCACGCCTGACTGGAGTTTCTCGAATTTTCTCTGAAAGGCACATCATAGCCTTCTTCCACTTAGGAACACCAGACAGAACGTCGGCACCACATTTAGGTGCCATGTTAAACCGTAAATTCGCCCACAGAAAGCACAACGATGTGGAAAATGGCATTAAGCACACGCCAGGAAAGGCGCTTGCTCGCAGTAAAAGGGCTGAGAGACGAGACAGAGCAGCACCTTGTCCCACCTCAGCTGGAAATGCACTCAGGTTACTCACCTTCGCTGCCACGCTACACACATCTGCTGGCACCTGACCATAAAAGTGTCGCGAGTTCTGATTTGAGGTTTCAAATACATTTTAGCAAGCAGGCAACTCCCCAGTACAGAATCCACAAATAATGAGGACTGAGTGCACGTGATACACAAACACCACAGAGAACACTTCACGGCCAGGCAGCGCGTTTATTCCACCGTGCAGTTAATTTAATGTTTGAAAATCAATGTATGGGCCAGGCACGGTGGCTCACGCCTGTAATCCCAGCGCTTTGGGAGGCCGAGGCGGGTGCGTCACCTGAGGTCGGGAGCTTGAGACCAGCTTGGCTAACATGGTGAAACCCCATCTCTGCTAAAAATACAAAAATTATCCAGGCGTGGTGGCTGGCACCTGTAATTCCAGTTACTCGGGAGGCTGAGGCAGGAGAACTGCTTGAGCCCAGGAGGCACAGGTTGCAGTGAGCTGAGATTATACCACTGCACTCCAGCCTGGGCAACAGAGCAAGACTCCACCTCAAAAAAAAAAAAAAAAAAAAATTAACACTTGTCGGTTGCCAAAAAAATAAGTTTTAATCTTAAAACTTACACAGATATGTGGCCGGGCGCAGTGGCTCATGCCTGTAATCCCAGCACTTTGGGAGGCCGAGGCAGGAGGATCACCTGAGGTCAGGAGTTCGAGACCAGCCAGACCAACATGGAGAAACCCCGTCTCTGCTAAAAATACAAAATTAGACGAGTGTGGTGGTGCATGCCTGTAATCCCAGCTACTCAAGAGACTGAGGCAGGAGAATCGCTTAAACCTTGGAGATGGAGGTTGCAGTGGGCTCAGATAGCACCACTGCATTCCAGCCGGGGCAACAAGAGCAAAACTCCGCCTCAAAAAAAATAAATAAGTAACTGATATAGATATGCAACGAAAACTTACAAAGTTGGAAGACCTGCACCACCTCGGACTTCCCTGTAAACCTGTAATAACTGAGACGATGGTGATGACTCGGGGTGAGACAAGAAACACCTACAGGCACCTCATTTATCACAGACGCATCGCTGCAACTCAGTGGGGGAGAGAATGGGCTTTTGTTGTTTTTATTTTTGAGACGGAGTCTTGCTCTGTCGCTCAAGCTGGAGTTCAGTGATGTGACCTCAGTTCACTGCAACCTCCGCCTCCCAGGTTCAAGCGATTCTCCTGCCTCAGCTTCCCAAGTAGCTGGGATTACAGGTGTGCGTCACCACTCCCGGCTAATTTTTGTATTTTTAGTAGAGACAAGGTTTTGCCATGTTGGCCAGGCTGGTTTCAAACTCCTGACCTCGGGTGATCCACACGCCTCAGCCTCCGAAAGTGCTGGGATTACAGGCGTGAGCCCCCGTGCCCAGCCATGGTCTTTTCAATATACGGTGCTAAAGCAACCGCACAGCCACATGGAAAAAAATATCTAACCCTAACCCATAGATGGTGCTCACACCGTAGATGGTGCTGGAGCAACTGCACAGCCACGTGGAAAAAAATACCTAACCCTAACCCATACTTCACACCACCTCATGCCGCACGCCAAAATTTATTTACTTTTTATTTTTTTGAGACAGTCTTGCTCTGTGGCCCAGGCTGGAGTGCAGTGGTGCAATCTCAGTTCACTGCAACCACTGCCTTGCGGTTCAAGAAATTCTCCTACCTCAGTCTCCCAATGGGATTACAGGCGCCCGCCACTATGCCCGGCTAATTTTTGTATTTTCAGTAGAGACAGGGTTTCACCATGTTGGCCAGGCTGGTCTCAATCTCCTGACCTCAAGTAATCTTCCCGCCTTGGCCCCCCGAAGTGCTGGAATTACACGTGTGAGCCACCCACCCGGCCACCATGCACCAAAATTTAAACTAAGTTGGATTACAGCTTTAAATGTGAAAGGAAAAACAATAAATCTTCTAGAAGGAAGCATGGAAGAATATCGTCGGGAGCCTGAGGGTAAGCAAACACTCCTCAAATAGAACACAAACAATTATTATTCAAATAAAGATTGGTAAGTTGGACTATATTAAAATTAAAGACATCACTGAGAGTCAATGGGCAAGCCCCAAGCCGGAGGACACAGGAGCAGAGCCCACCAAGACTGGTTTCCGGAACATGTGAACGACTACAAACCCGAAAGAGAAAGACACCAAAACGGGGGGAAGCTCTGAGCACGCAAAGAGAGAACATTCAAACGGCCAGGACACCGGCGGGAAATGCCAATTAAAGCCACAACGGAACAAGAGTCCGTATCCACCAGGAGGGTAAAACTCAGGCAAATTCACCCTCGGCGGCAAACACCGAGAATGTGGAGCAACCCCCACAAATCACCAGTGAGAAACTCAAGCATGGCCCTAAGCACACATCCACCACGCCACTCCCCGTCGTCCATCAACCACCAACCCCCACAAATCACCAGTGAGAAACTCAAGCGTGGCCCTAAGCACACATCCACCACGCCACTCCCCGCTGTCCATCAAGTACCAAGTGCTTATGTCCACTAACAACCCACACGAGGGCGTTCACAGCCCACAACTGAATCAACGGCGACCACAGCCCACGGCAGAAAGCGTGGGTAAATGTGGTATCCAAACCAAGGACCAGGATGCCACACACAAGACACACACAACCAGGGCATCCAAACCAAGGACCAGGATGCCACACACAAGACACACACAACCAGGGCATCCAAACCAAGGACCACAGGGCAATACACAAGACACACACAACCACGCAGACGACTCGAATGACACAGGCGTTATACCGAGGGGTAGGGGCCAGCTGGCATCCCACGGGATGAAGAAGTTCTGGCTGCTCCGGACAGGGCACCCTCATGGGGGGTGAGTCAGAGTGGGGAAAGGGCCCTGATGACAGACCCCAAGGCCAGGGACTCTGGGTGAGGGTCCCATGTGTCCCCTCTGACCCTGCCTTCTGGATGTCCCAGCAGCTTGGCTGCGCCTTCCTGGCTCCATCCTCTTCTCACACAGGGCACCTCCCACCAGCCCCAGGAGGATGGCTTCTCTTCACGGAGGGTCCCTGTCTCCCTGGACTCGGCACTCCTGCTGCACCTGCCTATCCCTTCCCACCGCCAGTCTCAACCACTGAATCACCGTGGAGAAGGTTCCGGAGCTAGGAGCACTGGCCCAGGGCCTGCGAGGGCTCCAGGGCAAGACAAACGAGACCCAAGTCAATGGGCACGTGACTCCATGCCTTGAAGGGGCAAGAGAGGCTCGGTTCTGAACTCTAGCGGGAAAGAGACAAAGATCAGGTCCAGGAAAGGGAGTGCCCTGAAGAGGAGCGGAGAAGGCAGGGGCGCACCGCAACACCCGGCAGGTCTCTCTGGAGAACTGTCTAACCTGGCACAGAGCCATCGAACGCCACAGCCCTGGCTGGGGGGAGACGGCTGGAGTCAAGGGCGGGGCAGGGCTGGGTCAGGGGCGGGATGGGCTGCTGAGGGTCTGGCTGCACAGGGTGACGGAAGCAGACTCTGAGGGAGGGACCGAGCTGGGCAGGGGCAGGCAGCGACAGGCCCACTGCAGCCAAGAGAGCGTCCCACCTCCTCCAGCCACAGGCTCAGCTGCCCCAGTGAGCGACGCAGGCAGGGACCTGACAAGACTGTTCGAGGGTCCGACGTCCAGTCAGGCCACTCCCCAGCAGAAGTGGGTTTCGCCTCCTCTCCCCAGGCCCTACTTACTCTTCTCACAGTGCCGGTTCAAGTGCAGGTTGCTGAGGTCAGCTTGGAACTGAGGTCCCACCATGATCTCCTGCAAAGCAAGGGCCTGAGAATCAGTACACTGAGGAGCACGCAAGCCGGGCGGGAGGCTGGCTGCAGCGTGCTGTGGCGGGCTCAGATGGAGGGGCCGCTGCCCAGACCCCAGACCCATCTGTGCAGTCTACCTGCTGATGCCCAGTTCTGGGGTCTGAGGGTGGGAGGCAGAGGCCTGGGTATGTGAGGGGGCTGTGTCCTGACGCCCGGCCTGACAAAGACCCAGACACGATGTCGGAGGACAAACACTCTGGGTCAGCAGCAGGGACCCAGGCTCCAGTCCAAAGCACCTGGAGCCGGTCCCAGCCCACCCTGAGGTTGAGCAGCACGTCCTCTAAGAAGAGGCACAAACTCAGGGAGAGGGCTCAGCAGGACCCAGCTTCGGTTACTGTGGCCAGGACGGCAGGCTGGGGAGACGGCAGAGCCACGGCCAGGATGCCAGGCTGGGGACACCGCAGAGCCACGGCCGGGATGCCAGGCTGGGGACACTGCAGAGCCACGGCCGGGATGCCAGGCTGGGGACACCGCAGAGCCACGGCCGGGATGCCAGGCTGGGGACAAGGCAGAGTCACGGCCGGGATGCCAGGCTGGGGACACCACAGAGCCACGGCCGGGATGCCAGGCTGGGGACACCGCAGAGCCACGGCCGGGATGCCAGGCTGGGGAGACGGCAGAGCCACGGCTGGGATGCCAGGCTGGGGACACCGCAGAGCCACGGCCGGGATGCCAGGATGGGGACACGGCAGAGCCACAGCCGGGATGCCAGGATGGGGACACCGCAGAGCCACGGCCGGGATGCCAGGATGGGGACACGGCAGAGCCACGGCCGGGATGCCAGGCTGGGGACACCGCAGAGCCACGGCCGGGATGCCAGGATGGGGACACCGCAGAGCCACGGCCGGGATGCCAGGCTGGGGACAAGGCAGAGTCACGGCCGGGATGCCAGGCTGGGGACACCGCAGAGCCACGGCCGGGATGCCAGGCTGGGGACACCGCAGAGCCACGGCCGGGATGCCAGGCTGGGGACACCGCAGAGCCACGGCCGGGATGCCAGGCTGGGGACACCGCAGAGCCACGGCCGGGATGCCAGGCTGGGGACACCGCAGAGCCACGGCCGGGATGCCAGGCTGGGGACACCGCAGAGCCACGGCCGGGATGCCAGGCTGGGGACACCGCAGAGCCACGGCCGGGATGCCAGGCTGGGGACACCGCAGAGCCACGGCCGGGATGCCAGGCTGGGGACACCGCAGAGCCACGGCCGGGATGCCAGGCTGGGGACACCGCAGAGCCACGGCCGGGATGCCAGGCTGGGGACACGGCAGAGCCACGGCCGGGATGCCAGGCTGGGGACACCGCAGAGCCACGGCCGGGATGCCAGGCTGGGGACACGGCAGAGCCACGGCCGGGATGCCAGGCTGGGGACACCGCAGAGCCACGGCCGGGATGCCAGGCTGGGGACACGGCAGAGCCACGGCCGGGATGCCAGGCTGGGGACACCGCAGAGCCACGGCCGGGATGCCAGGCTGGGGACACGGCAGAGCCACGGCTGGGATGCCAGGCTGGGGACACCGCAGAGCCACGGCCGGGATGCCAGGCTGGGGACACCACAGAGCCATGGCCGGGATGCCAGGATGGGGACACGGCAGAGCCACGGCTGGGATGCCAGGCTGGGGACACGGCAGAGCCACGCACCTTCTTACATTTGTTGGCAGGAAGAGAGTCCTCCTCGGTGTCGGAGGAGGCAGAAGAGCCAGGCTCTTTGTCTTCATCAGCCAGGAAATGAGCTTTGGGAAAACAGAGGCAGGTCCCCCAGGGTCCTGCGGCCCGTACAACCCCTCCTCTGGGCAAAGACCCTCCACTCCCACTCTCCATCCACCTGATCCCCAGGCCGTGACCCTCTCCCTGGCCAGACGCTGGGTACACAGATGGGCCCAGGACCCACGACCCAGGATGCACCTTTGAAGACAGAGGCCTTCCCTTCTAGGCGGCTGCTGCACCGCTGGGCCCCGAGCCCTCAGTTCCCAGGAAAGCCAGCACAGAGGCTTGTGAGGGAGGACGGTCCTGGGGATGCTGTCCCTGGATCTGCTAGGGGAACCAACATGTTCCCTGCTTGTTGAAACCGAATCGCTCTGAGAGTCCAGGCTCACTGGCCAGCGCAGGGGAGAACAAAGCACCCCCAGGGCTGCTGACACTTCCCACCAGGCAGATGCCCTCAACTGTGATGAGTTCCTGGCCTGTGTCAGCCCAAGGACCCTTCATCAAGCATCACGACTGCCTGGCAGCGGGCCTGGCTGCGGTGGAGGATGGGGACAGAGTCACCTACATCCACTCCGGTTAGGGAAGAGGTCGGAGGCCTCGTGGGAGGTCACGGACGGGGTGAGGTCGTCAGCAGATGACTGTGTCTCTTCCTCTTCTTCCCCTGAAAGCAAATCCTTTGCTATTTGTTCCTTTAAAAAAAAAAAAAAAAAAAAAAAGTAAAGAACATTTTACAGTTTAACAATCTCGCAATATCACTAATGATAACAACAATAAAGACACTGGGAGGGCCCTGAGGCTCACGTGGGGCCGCTATTCCCATTCTGCAGATAAGGAAATGGAGGTGGAGACGCCACCGAGGGGGCACAGCATCGGGGGAGCAGGGATGAGACGGGGACACGTGGGAGCCCACACCCCGTCACCAGAGCTGGAGACAGTGAGAGCTGCCACGGGGCACGTGCCCAGAGTGCGTGGCTCTTTCTCTGCCTGTGCATTTGGTTTTAACCTTCTGCAATGCAGCCCTCCCCTGCTCCCAACACCCAACTCTCAACCTGTGACCTCTGGGTACGGAATGGCAGAAAGACTAGTCCTGGGGAGGCCCCGACGTGCCCCTCCACCCACCCAAGCCAGAATGACCTGTGGCCCGGGGTTAAGGCTACGGTCCAGCCCCATGCCCGTGGCCATTCCAACCCCGGGGGAGTGGTCACAGGTAGCTACATTCTACTTGTTCTGGGAGCCTTTGTGCCTCTTCTCACTGAACACCCCCTTGCAGAGAGGCAGCCCCAGGCCCCCACCTTCTTCTGGAACTTCTGGGGCCAGTTCCAGGAAGGGCGCTCACTCACCTTGTCCAGGGTCATGTCCGGGAGGTCGGGGGCCACGTCACCACCCTCACTCTCCCGGTCTGAAATGGGGTCTGATGCCTCGTAGCCATAGAGTGCAAGCAGCTCATCAAAGGGCATGTCGTTGCTCTGAGGTGGGGAAGGGAACAGGGCCCCATCAGGAGGGGCTGCTCTGGGGGTTCTTGTCCCCGTCCTCTTGCCTGAGCCTCGTTGGCCACAACCAGGGCCACTCTGTCACACCCACATCAACTCCCCGCATGGCAGCACTCTCCAGCCAGACCTCAGGCCCAGTCTTTCATCCAAGAGCTCCTTCACAATCCCTCAGAGAGGCACCAGAGCCTAGGGGTCACTGGCCAGGGAAGAGGGCACCACCCTGCCCACAATGCCTCCTTGCACAGGGTGAATTACAGGAATACAAGGATGGTGCGACACAGGGTGAATTACAAGAATACAAGGATGCTGTGACATCTGGCAATTTACTATTGTAATTGCACATCAATATATCAAAGGTGAAAAAAGGTATCTGAAAAAGGCATTTGGTAGAATCCGACATCTATTCCTGATTTAAAAAAAAAAAAAAAAGAACCCTCAGAAAACTACACAAATAAGCCGGACACAGTGGCTCACACCCGTAATCCCAGTATTTTGGGATGCCAAGGCAGGCGGATCACTTAAGGCCAGGAGTTCGAGACCAGCCTGGGCAACATGGCAAAACCGTCTCTACTAAAAATACAAAAATTAGCTGTGCTTGGTGACGCCCGCCTGTAGTCTCAGCTACTCGGGAGGCTGAAGCA
The DNA here is from genome assembly GCF_003255815.1 of Theropithecus gelada. NCBI lineage: Eukaryota > Metazoa > Chordata > Mammalia > Primates > Cercopithecidae > Theropithecus > Theropithecus gelada. Next base: position 219,827 of record NC_037687.1, read on the forward strand.
TGAGAATCACTTGTACTCGGGAGATGGAGGGTGTAGTGAGCCAAGATCACACCACTGCACTCCAGCCTGGGTGGCAAAGTGAGAATCTGTCTCAAAATAAAAAATAAAAAAGAAGAAACACTGTTGTGATGCTCTAAGCCAACGCAACATGACAAGAAGTAGCAATAAGGTGTGTAATTCCTGGGAAGGAAGAGATACGAACTATCATTCTCTCCACCGTTGCTTTCAAATCCTTCTGTCCTCCCTTGTGTGAGCCTCTACTCCACAGAGGCTAGTCCTGCCGGCTCAGACTCTACCCTGACCCCTGTGGGTCACACTTTCAGCTTCCAACTTCCTGAACACTCCCTCTCATTCTCTCAAGATGTCAGCACTGGCCTCCCCTCCACCCCAGCTCCTGCCCAGACTCATTCTGGGGGCTTCAAGTTCACACAGAAATCTCCCAGACTAGCTGGGCGCGGTGGCTCACACCTGTAATCCCAGCACTTAGGGAGGCCGAGGCGGACAGACCACAAGCTGAGGAGATTGAGACAATCCTGACTAACACGGCGAAACCCTATCTCTACTAAAAATACAAAAAACTAGCCAGGCGTGGCTGCGGGCACCTGTAGTCCCAGTAACTCAGGAGGCTGAGGCAGGAGAATGGTGTGAACCCGGGAGGCGGAGCTTGCAGTGAGCCGAGATCGCGCCACTGCACTCCAGCCTGGGCGACAGAGCGAGACCCCGTTTCAAAAAAAAAAAGAAAAGAATAGAAAGAAACTTCCCAGCCTAGTCCCAGCCCTTCCCCAGGTGGAACATCTGTACCGAGTCCCCCTTTTGTTCTCACAGGACCCCGTGGACAGAACAGATTCTGTATGCCCATTACCTTCAGGATTATGCAGGCGGGAAGGCTGACGCACTGGTCCAGAGGCCCTTGGGTTGCCTGGACCTCTCCAGAGTAGCCCGAGGTGAAGCCCCTTTCCTAAGAACACTCAGCCGTGATTTCTGTTTTTGGCTTCATTGATGCCTGCACTGATGGTGCAGCATCGGCAGCCGGCAAGAGCCCAGGGCTCTGTGGAAGCCACGGCTGGTGCACCCCTGCTGTCACTGCTGTCACATTCCTCACAGACCAAAAGCAAACACCCCAGCTTCACTTCAGAAGATGCTGGATGCTGGAAGGACAGCCGGGCACGGTGGCTCAAGCCTGTAATCCCAGCACTTTGGGAGGCCGAGGCAGGTGGATCACAAGATCAGGAGTTTGAGACCAGCCTGGCCAACATGGAGAAACCCTGTCTCTACCAAAAATACAAAAATTAGCCAGGCGCGGTGGTGGGTTCCCGTAATCCCAGCTACTCGGGAGGCTGAGGGAGAAGAATCACTTGAACCTTGGAAGCAGAGTTTGCAGTGAGCCGAGATTGCGCCACTGCACTCCAGCCTTGGTGACGAGAGCAAGACTCCATCTCAAAAAACAATAAAAGAAGGTGCTGGACAAAATGAGCATTTTGTTAAGCCTCATCCTGCGCAGATGTTTCCATGTGCTGTGAGGGCGTGGGAAGCATGCAGCATGCACCTGCCGCATACCAAAGCGAGGTGGTTCCTTCAAGGAACCACATGCATGGAATGAGTGATGAGGCGAAGAGGCTGTTCCTGGGCGTTTCACCTCAAAGAATGCTGGCCAACTACAGTCGCTTAGACAGGCACCTGGCAGGCGCTGCCTTGTATGCAAGCCAGGGGGCTTCATACAAACAGCTTCAAAGGAAACAGCTGACCATAACTTCAAAGGAAACAGCTGACCGTAACTGCCGCAGGTAAAACTCAAGATTTTGAAAAACTTAGGTTTGACAACATGAACTTACCAACTTTCCAATATTTAAAAAACTTGTGATAAGGCTGGTGGTGGTATTAACTGTTACAGTCAACCTTAACCCCCAACATGACTATACAGGGCCTTTACAGAGGTAATTAAGGTTTGACGAGGCCATGAGGGTGGGGCCCTGATCCAACAGGATTAGTGTCCTTTTAACAAAAACACCAGAGGGCTCCCTCTTGTTCTCTGTCCACCCTGCGAGGACACAGCGAGCCAGTGAGAGAGCCAGCACCGGAACCCACTCAGCTGGACCCCAGTCATGGACTTTTCTGCCTCTTGAACGATGAGGTTCACTGATATGGTCTCAGATTCCACAACTACTCTCTACAAAACTCCCACTTGATGAGTTTGGCTGTAGCATCAAGGAAGAATACCCACAATTATCTGAAAAGCTGTTAAATACTCTTACCTTTTTCAACAACAGATCTGAGGCTATGTTTGTACTTCAACCATAAGAGCCTATCACAAGAGATTAATGTCTCCCTTAAAAGACAGAAACTGGCCGGACATGGCTCCTGCCTATATTCCAAGCATTTTGGGAGGCTGAGGTGGCAGGATCACGTTGAGGTCAGGAGTTCAAGACCAGCCTGGCCAACATGGTAAAACCTCATCTCTACTAAAACTACAAGTTAGCCAGGCACGGTAGTGGGCGCCTGTAGTCCCAGCTACTCGGGAGGCTGAGGCAGGAGAATCACTTGAACCCAGGAGGTAGAGGTTGCAGTGAGCCGAGATGGCGCCACTGCACTCCAGTCTGGGCAACAGAGCGAGACTCTGTCTCAAATAAAAGAAAAAGACAGAAACTGGATCAGGTACAGTGGCTCACACCTATAGGCAGAAAAACTGCTTCAGACCAAGAGTTCAAGACCAGCCCTAGCAACACAGCAAGAACTCTACAAAAAAAATAAAATAAAAAAGTTGGTGAGGCATGGTGGCGTGCGACTATAGTCCCAGCTACTCAGGAGGCTGAGGCAGGAGGATCCCTCGAGCCCAGGAGTTCGAGGCTGCCGTAAACTATGATTGCACCACTGCACTCCAACCTAGGCAACAGAGTGAGATCCTGTCTCAAAAAAAGTAAGTTTTTTAAAGACAGAAGCTTGGCCAGGCGCGGTGGTTCACGTCTGTGATTCAGCACTTTGGGAGGCCGAGCTGGGCGGATCACGAGGTCAAGAGTTTGGGACCAGCCTGGCCAACATGGTGAAACCCCGTCTCTACTAAAAATACAAAAATTTGCCGAGCGTGGTGGCGGCGCCTGTAGTCCCAGCCACTCGGGAGGCTGAGGCAGGAGAATCGCTTGAGCCCAGGAGGCGGAGCTTGCAGTGAGCCGAGATCACAGCAACTACACTCCAGCCTGCGAAACAGAGCGAGACTCCAACTCATAAAAAAAGGACAGAGTTGGATTTTCACATTGGCTTCTCCGTTCAAAGACATTTGGAAAACTAAAAATTAATTCTTCTCACTAATTTTTTTCTTTTGGTACAGAATTTTTTTTTCATTTTCATAAAAATATTTATATTAACATGTAACTGATTTATTCATGTCATTTTAAAATGAGTTACTGAATAAGTATTTTTACATGTCAATTTTTTTTTTTTTTGAGACAGAGTCTTGCTCTGTCCCCCAGGCTGGAAGTGCAATGGCCCGATCTCGGCTCACTGCCACCTCTGCCTCCCAGGTTCAAGTGATTCTCCTGCCTCAGCCCCTCGAGTAGCTGGGATTACAGGCGCCCGCCACCACGGCCACCTAATTTTTGTATTTTTAGTAGAGACGGGCTTTCACCACGTTGGTCAGGCTGGTCTTGTACTCCTGACCTCAGGTGATCCACCCGCCTCGGCCTCCCAAAGTGCTGGGATTACAGGCGTGAGCCACTGCACCTGGCCTGTTATTTATTTATTTTTGGGGGGACAAGGTCTTGCTATGTTGCCCAGGCTGGCCTCAAACTCCTAGGCTCAAGAGATCCACTCAAAGTGCTGGGATTACAGGTGTGAGATACCACGCCCGAAAATTTTTGTATTTTTACTAGAGACAGGGTTTCACTATGTTGGCCAGGCTAGGCTCAAACACCTGACCTGGTGATTTGCCCACCTCGGCCTCCCAAAGTGTTGGGATTACAGGCGTGAGCCACCACGTCCAGCCAATTTATGTCAGTTTTAACTTTTCATATAATAAAAAAGTAATAGATAAAGCACATTAACAAAGCCCCTCGAAGCTCTCAATTTTTTTTTTTTTTGAGACAGGATCTCACTCTGTCGCCCAGGCTGGAGTGCAATGGCGTGATCTCAGCTCAATGCAACCTCCGCCTCCCAGGTTCACGTGATTCTCCTGCCTCAGCCTCCCGAGTATCCAGGACTACAGACGTGCACCACCACGCCTGGCTAATTTTGTATTCTTCTTTTTTTTTTTTTGAGACGGAGTCTTGCTGTGTCGCCCAGGCTGGAGTGCAGTGGCGCGTGATCTCAGCTCACTGCAAGCTCTGCCTCCTGGGGTTCACGTCATTCTCCCGCCTCAGCCTCCCGAGTAGCTGGGAATACAGGTACCCACTACCATGCCCGGCTAATTTTGTTTTCGGATTTTTAGTACAGACGGGGTTTCACCATGTTAGCCAGGATGGTCTCTATCTCCTGACCTCGTGATCTGCCCACCTCGGCCTCCCAAAGTGCTGGAATTACAGGCGTGAGCCACTGTGTTCAGCCTAGTTTTTTTTTTTTTTTTTTTTTGAGACGGAGTCTCACTCTGTCTCCCAGGCTGAAGTGCAGTGGTGCGATCTTGGCTCACTGCAAGCTCCACCTCCCGGGTTCACACCATTCTCCTGCCTCTGCCTCCCGAGTAGCTGGGACTACAGATGCCCCCCAACCACGCCCGGCTAATTCTCTGTATTTTTAGTAGAGTCGGGGTTTCACCATGTTGGTCAGGATGGTCTCGATCTCCCGCCCTCGTGATCCGTCCACCTCAGCTTCCCAAAGTGCTGGGATTACAGGCGTGAGCCACCGCACCCGGCCTGAAACTCTCAATAATTTTTAAGAGTACAAAGTGGGTTCTGAGACCAGAAGATTTGAGAGCAGTTGGCTTAATCCCTGACCACTGTACTGCTCAGACAGCCCCATGAAAGACCTGGTCTCCACTGAATTTCAGCTCCTGGACAGCATCTGGCACTTTGCAAAAAGATGTACAATTTAGCACTTACCAATGTGGAATCTGAGCTACACAGAAACTGTGAGGCTTACCCCGAGGGCTCCACCCAACACAGGGGCGGGATCACCTCGGGCAAGTACCTGGGAGATGAAGTCCTTCTCCAGCTCCTCCTTGGGCTTCTCTGGGCACCTCGAGGCCTCCTCGCACTCTCCCCGAACACTGTAGTTCTGTGACAGGATCTCTGCGAGGTTGAACTGATGGTCTCCAGAGCCCATGGACACCACTGGGGAGAAGACAGCAGCCCACGTGAGCACCTTGCCTCACCCGTCCCAACCATCCTGCCGAGACTACGGACGCCTGGGGTAGGAGGAGCCCGAGGGATGAGGCCCTCTGCACGCTGCCAGGATCAGCCTCCCATGAGGGGACCCAACAGGACACCCCACGACGGATGCACACAGGAGCACGGCTGGTGAGCTGCACACAGATTCCAAGGATTTTTTTTGGGGGGCGGGGGTGTCTCTTTCTGAGAGACTGCTTGTCTTCCTGAACAGAGAAGCCTGCGAGGGTTTGGGGAGCAAGTGGACTAGAAAGAGACCGACATCTGTCTCATTAGGGTGGAAGGAGCAGCAGGACTCAGTGGAGCTGGGTTCACACCGGGCTCCATGACTCCTCAAACGGGGGGACGCTGAACCCTCACCTGCATAGCTCAGTACAGCATTAAGGAGCATGCAGGGACAGCACCAATGGTGCCTTGACAACGCCAGTCCCTGATGCTTCGTCTGCAGGGCCACATCCAGCAGACATGCGAGGTACACGGCCCAACAGACAGCCGCTGTCATCAGATCCAGGGTTTCCCCAGAAGAACAGGGGTGTGTCACCATTCCTCAGCATGTTTAGTCTCCAATTAGGCAAATTTTTAAGCAGACAAAGGAAACAGCTGGGGCTCAATCAATCCAGACAGGGTGCAGTGTAGCCCAAGGCTGGGAGGCTGAGGGCCTGGGAGCCCAGGGCAGGAGGCCTCTAGGGCAGCCACACAGTCTGCATGGCTGGGCACACAGGTGTGCACCACACACAGCCCATGCACAGAACATGCAGCTGCGGGGCACAGAGGACCCTGGGTGGCAGGCACCTCACTGGAGTGAGAGAATGACCTGGAGCTGCCCGGGTGCGCCCAGACCCTCAGTGACCACCGCATCCTTGCAGGAGCCATGTGAGGGAAAACGGGCACGGCGCTGCCTTCTTCGAGGACTGGGGTGGGGACCAGTTTGATACCAGAAAGAGATGCAGCCCTACATCTGGCCCGCAGAAGGAGCCCAGCCAGGGGAAGAAAGAACAGTCACAGAGACCCTTGCCCTACAGCGTCACCTCCTCCCCGTGGGCCCAACACAGGTGGCCAGGAGGCGGGCATGGGATCTTGATGCCCACCGGGCAAGCAGCAGCACAGGAAGGTGCAAGGAACCCGGGGTGCTGCCTGTCTCGCCGCCCTCCACCTTCTCAGCCCCGGCTCCCTCAGCAAGCCGCCCCTTCCCGACACCCTGGCAAGGTGAAGCAGCCTCAGCTTGGTGCAGTGCGCCTGGGACCTCCGCTGGGGGTGCTGCCTGGGCTCCCTGCCCCTGCTAAAGAACAGGAAGACGGGAGTCCTGACCACTCTGCCCCACAGCTCCATCTGAACGGGTGGGAGCTGGGACACCCTGGACTCTGGAAGCCAGTGTGCTGGTCCACAGCTCAGCCAGACCCAGCAGGTATTCTGTCTGTCACAGCCACAAAGGCCTCGGCGGACCTGAGCATGGGGAGGAGGAAGGAAGGTACCTGCTGTTGTCTGCAAGCCAGGCTCCCCGGGGCACAGGCTGTGCTCGAGGCAGGAGACCACGCGAGGACTCTGCCTCCCCAGCGAGGAGGCCTGCGAAGGAAGAGAGGCAGGGTTAGCTCGGCCGGCCCAAAACCTGCTGCTGGACATCACAGTGTGGCAGCCAAGAGCAAGCGCTGGTCAGAGCCCAGTCCCCGGTAACCCAGGGAAGCGGCTTCGTCTCCACCTCTGAGGGCTGGGGGGCACTAAGGGCAGCACACGCGTGTGGCCGCCACTCGTCCCGCCTCCCACCAAGGACCACGCATGGGGTGGAGGCGTTCTCGCCCACGGCAGGATTTGCATCATGTGACACTGAAAACTGCCCTCACACAGGCCACGGTCCTGACCCATGGACCCATGTGGCAACCTGGACGCAGCTCAAGAACAGCATGCGCTGGGAGGGAAGCCAGATACCAACGGCCACAGCGGAGAGTCCACTGATACCAAACATCCAGAACAGGCCAATCCACGGACAGAAAGGAGCCAGGGAGAGAGCCAGTGGCAGCGTGATAGCTAACGGGGATGGGGCTTCTTCTGGGGATGACGGAATGTTTCAGAATTAGATAGAGGGGATGGTTGCAGGGCCACGAATACACTAAAAATCAATGAATTATAAACATTAAAATGGGTATATTTTATAGTTTATAGTTAAATCACCTAAATTATTTTTATAAAAAGGCAAACAAAACCATTATAAGTTACCATTTTCACAACGTTCAATATCTTTCTTTTTTTTTTCTTTGAGACAGAGCCTTGCTCTGTCACCCAGGCTGGAATGCAGTGGCGCCATCTCAGCTCACTGCAACCTCCGCCTCCCGGGTTCAAGTGATTCTCCTGTCTCAGCCTCCCGAGTAGCTGGGACTACAGGTGCCCGCCACCACGCCCAGCTAGTTTCTGTATTTTTACTACAGACGGGGTTTCACCACGTTGCCCAGGCTGGTCTCAAACTCCTGACCTCGTGATCCACCCGCTTCGGCCTCCCAAAGTGCTGAGATAACAGGTGTGAGCCACCACAAGAAGTCACGATATCTCTCATGTACATAAACACAAAAACCCTCAACAACATACTAGCAAACTGAACCCTACAACATCTACAGATTGTAAGCTTGGCCGGGCACGGTGGCTCAAGCCTGTAATCCTAGCACTTTGGGAGGCCGAGACGGGTGGATCACGAGGTCAGGAGATCGAGACCATCCTGGCTAACACGGTGAAACTCCGTCTCTACTAAAAAATACAAAAAAATTAGCCGGGCGAGGTGGCAGGCGCCTGTAGTCCCAGCTACTCGGGAGGCTGAGGCAGAAGAATGGCGTAAACCCGGGAGGCGGAGCTTGCAGTGAGCTGAGATCCGGCCACTGCACTCCAGCCTGGGCGGCAGAGCGAGACTCCGTCTCCAAAAAAAAAAAAAAAAATTGTAAGCCATGACCAAGTAAGATTCATCGAAGGGAGGCGAGGTCGATTTAACATCCAAAAGTCAGTTAATTAATACATCACGTCAATAAAATAAAAACCAAAGCACAGGATCATCTGAACATACCCAATCCAACAAAACCCAATACACTTCATAATGAAAAATACCCAACAAACTCAGAACAGACGGGAGCGTCTCAACCTGACAAAGAGTGTCTCGGACAAACTCACACTTACCCGCTTATCATTGCCCTCAATGGTCACAGGCTGCTTTCTCCTTCACACCATGAGCGTAACGTGTACTCTCACCTCTCATGCTAAACGGAGTGCCGGAAGGGGCAGTCAGCATAAGAACATCAAATAAAAAGAATCAAGATTGGTAAGGAAGCCAGGCGCGCTGGCTCACGCCTGTAATCCCAGCACTTTGGGAGGCCCAGGCGGGCAGATCACTTGAGGTCAGGAGTTCAAGACCAGCCTGGCCAACATGGTGAAACCCTGTCTCTACTAAAAACACAAAAAAATTAGCCAGACATTGTGGCATGTGCCTCTAATCCCAGCTACTCAGGAGGCTGAGGCAGGAGAACTGCTTGAACCAGGGAGGCAGAGGTTGCAGTGAGCCAAGATGATGCCACTGTACTCCAGCCTGGGCAACAGAGCAAGACTCCATCTCAAAAAAAGAAAAAAAAAGGCTGGGCGAGGTGGCTCACGCCTGTAATCCCAGCACTTTGGGACGCCGAGGTGGGCAGATCGTGAGGTTAACAGATGGAGACCATCCCGGCCAACAAGGTGAAACCCTGTCTCTACTAAAAATATAGAAGTTAGCTGGGTGCAGTGGCGAGTGCCTGTAATCACAGCTACTCGGGAGGCTGAGGCAGGAGGATCACTTGAACCCAGAAGGCAGAGGTTGCAGTGAGCCGAAATCGTGCCACTGCACTCCAGCCTGGCGATACAGCAAGACTCCGTCTCACAAAAAAAAAAGTAAGGAAGAAGTAAAACAATCTCTGTGATGGTGCTGGTGACATGATCTGAAAAACTGTTCAAACTAAAGTGAGTTCAGCAAAGATGCAGTACATAAAATCAATACATATAAATCCACTTTATTTCTATATAAAAGCAACAAATACAAAAAGAACAATGCCATTTACAATAGCATCAAGAGAAGCGTGAAATGTGTAGAGTACTCTGAGTGAACAAAGCAGTGTTAGAAGGAGGATCTAAGGGAATGAAAAGGCATCCCATGTTCATGGCTGGGAAGAGAACATTAAGACGGCAACACCCCCCACTGATTGACACATTCAACACCATCTCTATCAGAACCCTAGTTGGCTTCTTTGTAGAAACCCACGAGCCGATTCCAAAAAGCAAATGGAAGCTCAAGGTACCCAAAACAACCCAAACAATCTTGAAACAATACTTCCCAATTTCAAAATTCACCACAAAGCCACGGCAAAAACAGTGTGGTACTGCCATAAGGACAGCACGAAGATCAAAGAACTAGAACTGAGAATCCAGAAAGACACGCACACATTCACAGTCAACCGTATTTCAACAAAAGTATCGAAACACTTCCATGGGGAATGAACAGTCTTTAACAAATGGTACTGGGACAGTGGAATATCCACGTGCAAAAGAAAGAAGTTGGACCCCATCTCACACCATATGCAAAAATTACCTCAAAATGGATCAAACGCCTTAAATGTAAGAGCTAAAACCATACAACTTTTAGGAGAAAATATATGGATAAATATTTGCAACCTTTTGATTGAATCTACAAATGTAGGGGGAAAAAAATTGTGACCCTGGATTTGGCAATGGTTTCTTAGATAAGACACCAAAATCACAAGTGACCAAAAACAAACAAACAAAAAAACGGATAAACAACTTCACCAAAATTAAAAACTTTTGTGCTTCAAAGGACGCTATCAAGATAGTGAAAGGACAACTCAGAGAATAGGAGAAAATACCTGAAAAATCATCTATCTGATAAGGAACTTGTTCTCAGAATATATAAAAAACTTTTACAACTCAATAAGGAAAAGATAATCCCATTGAAAAATGGGCAAAGGATCTGAACAGATATTTCTCCAAAGAGAACACACAAATGGCCAATAAGCACAGGAAAAGATGCTCAATGTAAATCAGGGAAAAGCAAGCAAAATCCACACTGTGATACCACTTCCTAATCAGAGAATAACTGTGCTCAAAAAGACAGATAATAACAAGTGTTGGCAAGAAAGTGGACAAACTGGAACTCTCCTGTGCCCTGAAAATAATGCAGCCACTCTGCAAAACAGTCCAGCAACTCCTCCAAAAGTTAAACAGTATTTAACCATGGGGCCCAGGTCAGGGTCCTAATATCCATCAGCTGACAAAAACAAAACAAAGGTCTAGCAATCGGGCAGAGGAAGGACACACCGACCGACTACCACGTGGACGTATCTCAAAAGACTCCTGCTCCTGAAAACAGCCGGACACGAAAGGCCACGCATCGTATGACTCATTTTATCCCAAATGTCTAGAGCAGGCAAATCCGTGGAGACAGAAAATGGATTCCTGGTGGAAAGGGGCTGGGGGTCGATGTGGGGTTTGGGGAGTGACCACTAAGGGGTGTGGGGTTCCTTTTGGGGTGATGAAAATGTTCTAAAATTGACTGTGATGGTGGCTGCACCACTTGGTGAATACACGAACAACCACGGAACTGGACACATTAAAATGGTGAACTGTCTGGTAAACGAATTATACCTCAGTAAAGCTGTTGCCAAAAAGAGTAGATTAAAATATTTAAGGAAGTTTAAAAACTTGTGTAGTAAGAATTTCAGGCCGGGCGCGGTGGCTCAAGCCTGTAATCCCAGCACTTTGGGAGGCCGAGACGGGCGGATCACGAGGTCAGGAGATCGAGACCATCCTGGCTAACACGGTGAAACCCCGTCTCTACTAAAAAATACAAAAAACTAGCCGGGCGAGGTGGCGGCGCCTGTAGTCCCAGCTACTCGGGAGGCTGAGGCAGGAGAATGGCGTAAACCTGGGAGGCGGTGAGCTGAGATCCGGCCACTGCACTCCAGCCTGGGCGACAGAGCGAGACTCCATCTCAAAAAAAAAAAAAAAAGAATTTCAACGTTTCTTCATGGGTCCTCAGAGGTGGTATAATCATTCCCTTCATGAGAAAAACAAGGAGCCAGGCTCAGAGAGATAGAGTCAGTTACCCAAGCTCACACAGCAAGTTACGTGAGATAGTCAGTTACCCAAGCTCACACAGCAAGTTACGTGGTGCAGTTACAAAGTGGAGCTCAGGCCGGCGGCCTGCAAACCCTTTCCCGCCCGTCACACTGGGGAGCACAAAGGGGAGCACAATTGACCCTTGAACAATGTGGGGGTTACGGGTGCCAACCCTCCACACGAGTGAAAACCCCCGCATAACTTCTGACCCCCCAAAACTTTATTAATAGCCTCCTGTTGGTCGGGAGCATTACTGATAACATCACCAGGTGATAAACACGTATTTCGTATGTTGTATTATGTACTGTATTCTCACAAAAAAAGGAAACTACCGAAAAAGTTATGAACAAAATTGTCAGGAAGAGAAAGTATACTCCCTATTCACCAAGTGGGAGTGGACCATCCCGAACGTCTTCGTCCTTCTCCTCTTCACACTGAGCAGGCTGAGGAGGAAGATGAGGGGTTGGTCCTGCTGTCTCGGGTGGCACAGGTGGAAGGAAATCCACGTATCAGTGACCCGTGCAGTTCAAGCCCATGAGGTTCAAGGGTCAGCTGTCCAGCAAAGCCACGGAAGGGAGCTGGGGCAGTCACTGGGCGTGGAGTGACTCCAGCAACAAGGCCGGCAAGGACCGAGGAGAAGTGGAGAGTGACACCACCCGTTCAACTTCAGAAAGCTGAGCTCTGTGGTGGCAGAGGGCACACAGACCGCGGAGGGAAGGAAGAGCCAGCAGGGCCCCCAGTGGGAAGGGGCCACGGGGACTGGAAGCAAGTGGCACAGAGCACATGGCAGCTGCAGGGGCAACTCACGCCTCCTGCCTGGGGTTGGTCCGGGTCCCACCGAGATGGCCTCACCTCTCTCAGGACACAGCAGGTGGCCACCAGCCACAATCACTCCGCACAGCCACACGCGGTGTGACGCCACAGTGACAGCATCCTAAGTGACCTCTGCAATCACCCTCGGTCCTCTCTAGCACCCTCTGGGTAGGGGTCGAGGACAGGCTCTCTGGGCAACAGTTCCTGCCTCAGTCAGGGGCTGCCTTTCTACTCCTGCAACCAGGAGCCTAACAAGGGGCGGGCAGGCGACCACATCAAACGAGGCCCCAGTCCGGACGGTGAGCTGACAACAGCCCCGCAGGCTCGAGATCCACACCGAGCCCCCGGAGAGGCGGTCTGCAGGGTCTGAGGAGGATCTGGCCCTTATCTGACTTGCCATTTAACAGGAGAGCTAAGGCAGAGGAGGGCAAAGAGGGAAGTGGCTGGGAATGACAAAGGGCCACCAACAGGGAGGCTCTGAGCAGCCTGGGATCCCCAAGTTCATTTCCGGGTGACTCCGAGCTCTTGGAACTTAACACGGAATACGGACTTCATGGATCTTCTTCCTCCTGCTGCCCCTGCCTGGTGTCCAGGTGCAAGTCTACTCTCAAAGTGGGTTCCCAGGGACCCTATTTCACCCACTGAGAGCACTCCGCATGCTTCCCTCTGAGTTCACTCCCAGGAAAGACGAAGTCCTCTGTTTTGTCAAAGTGGAAGCAGGAAAAAGAGGGGGAGCCGGCCAAGGGTATTCCAGGCAACAAAAAAAGTGAAGGAAGCGCAAACAGCATTCTAGAAACAAGGTCCAGAGGACAACAGGCCACAGACCCAGGCATCCACCAGGGTCTTCAGGGAGCAGAAGCAGCAGGCAGCTACTCAGCATCAAGACTGCACCAGAGGCCTGAGTGCAGAGCACAGACCAGCCCTTCTCCCAGGGCAGCCCCCAAAGGTGTAGAGTGCACCAGAAAACACAAGGGGCCACCCTTGTAAGCTTAACCCCACATGACAGGGCGGCAGGTTCCATTCGCCAAGATGGCTGCACCTACCCCTCCCATGCCACAAGCTCTCCCCAGTGTGACTGGAACCTCCTCCTCCTAAGACCATGCTTAACCCCCCTCCCCATCCACACCAACTCAAGTGCCAGGCCCTTGCTGGACCGCCCAGCACCCCACTCCTCCGTCTGACCGACGTTCCTTGGGCGCCCACTCTGGGCTCAGCAAGGCAGTGGCGAGGTGGTTAACCCGAGAAACAAGTTCCACCTGCCTCCACCCACATGGCGTTGCTAGTTTTGGACACAGATAACAAACGAGTGGACATGTATGGCACCGAGAAGAGAAAACAAGGCGCAGGGGCTCTGCAACTGTGGGTCAGGGAAGGCCTGGGGTGCCTGAGTTGAGGTTGAACCACTCGTTGGCAGCGCCCAAAGGGGTAGAGTGCACCAGCAAACAGGAGCCCAGGGCCCTAGACTCGGGGGATCAGTGGGGACGACCCCGCAAGGCTGCGGGACTCAGCAAGGAGGACCATTTTATCCCAGGGAGCATGAAAAGCCATGGATGGTTTTAGGCAAGAGCAAAAGACCGTGCTCTTAGGTTTGTTTTTTTTTTTTTTTTTGAGACGGAGTCTCGCTCTGTCGCCCAGGCTGGAGTGCAGTGGCCGGATCTCAGTTCACTGCAAGCTCCGCCTTCTGGGTTTACGCCATTCTCCTGCCTCAGCCTCCCGAGTAGCTGGGACTACAGGCGCCTGCCACTTCGCCCAGCTAGTTTTTTTGTATTTTTTAGTAGAGACGGGGTTTCACCGTGTTAGCCAGGATGGTCTCGATCTTCTGACCTCGTGATCCACCCATCTCGGCCTCCCAAAGTGCTGGGATTACAGGCCTGAGCCACCGCGCCCGGCTGGTGCTCTTAGGTTTTTAAAAGATTAATCTAGTAGAGTATGAAGCATTCCCGTCTGCCACTCTGGTGCTCGTGATTATTCTGGAATACTGATACATAATAAAGTAACTAGTGCTGATTATGTGCTATTAAGTTGCAAATTGCCATTTTTATGGGTTAAAAACAGCAGAATATTGTCAACTTCACAAGGTTCAACTTGTATGTACAAGCCATTGCGGCAGGACCTCATCAGACCTCCTAGCTCTGAAGATCGACCATTAACTTCCCATTTCAGAGATGAGGAAAAGGAAGTTCGGCGTCACTGGGCAACCTGCCCAAGACCACACACACAACAAGTCCGGTGGTCAGAGAGGCTGCCACGGCTCCTCACGCTCAGCATCCTCACACTAGTTGGTCCGAACCCATCCACCTCTCTCTCTGACCAGACTCTGCATCCCTGTTGCACAGGCCCTGTCGGCTCCATTCACTGCGAGATCCTCAGGCTGAGGACAGAGCAGGACCGCCTTAGAAAAATCAAATTCACGGCCGGGCGCGGTGGCTCAAGCCTGTAATCCCAGCACTTTGGGAGGCCGAGATGGGCGGATCACGAGGTCAGGAGATCGAGACCATCCTGGCTAACACGGTGAAACCCCGTCTCTACTAAGAAATACAAAAAACTAGCCGGGCGAGGTGGCGGGCGCCTGTAGTCCCAGCTACTCGGGAGGCTGAGGCCGGAGAATGGCGTGAACCCGGGAGGCGGAGCTTGCAGTGAGCTGAGATCCGGCCACTGCACTCCAGCCTGGGCTACAGAGCGAGACTCCGTCTCAAA
>NC_037687.1:234877-240443 GCF_003255815.1 Theropithecus gelada
AAAAAAAAAAAAAAAAAAAAAAAAAAAGAAAAATCAAATTCACTCGACAGGGCACCACCCCAAACTGTAAAACAGGGTTACCAGGAGCAGCCAGACCACAAGGAGCTCAGCCCAGGGCGGAACAGCCACACAGCAGGTCTGGGGGAGGCTGGCTTGGGAGTCTGACTTGTGCCATCCCAGACACGGAGCTACCTGCGAGGCCATGTGTGTTGCCCAAATGCCACCCCACTCCCAGCAAAGATGCCAGGAGCACAACTCATTGGACCACCACGTCGCTGCAGGGCCACTGGGAGACGCGGCTTCTGCCTCCGAGCCTGGAGGCCAGCTACCATCCGCGTGGGGACTCAGTCTCTCTAAACGTCTCCTCCAAAAGAACTCACTCTTGATGAAGGAACTGCCTGGTGAGATCTGGCCTAGCATCGAGACACCTACACCGTCTCTGGCACAAACACAGGGCCTGTTACTGCCCCTGAGGTCGTCACCAGGGGGAGAGAATGGCCAGGCCTGCCTTCCACAACACCCACTCATATGGTGCCAAGACATAAACACGCAACGTGGCACCAGGGCCAGGCCGCAGTTCCAATCCCGGCTTCCCATGAGGCGGCTGTGCCCGGCTGGGTGGGCACCTTTTCCTACGGGCCCCTGCGGCCCAGACAGGATCCGCTCTTGAGTCTGCCTGTCTGTCTTAACTTCTGCACACAGAAGTCATGCACTGAGTCCCACCGACTGACACCTCGCAGCTGCCGCGCCTTCGCCTACATTCTCTCTCTCCGTCTTCACCGGGACCCTCTAAGGTGAAAGTTAAGTCCACACAGGCTCATCCACCACTCCAACATCAAAAAAAGCTCCAAAAGCGAAAGTTTCTTCCTTCCTGGTTTGACCTGGCACGAAGCTATCTGTTGTCTTATCCTAGACAGTCCTAGGTGGGTGTGATCAAACATCACAGTCCAAAATCCCACAGATCCTCAAATCGCAAAAATTCTGGATTCCAAAATATAGCTGGCCCCCGGCTTGTTTCCAGGACGAGGGAGGAGGCTCCAGAAGTAACTTCGTGCCCGGGAGAGGCTGGTCCAACTCTGCTGAGATCAGCCCCGACGCTCTCTAGGCCCCGGCGGACCCACCCACCCTGCGCCCAGTTTGTGCCAGGCGGGTCCGCGTCGGGGGTTCAAATCCCCCCCCCGGGGTCTGACCCAGCCCCGCCGGGGGCTCGCGGGCGGCGGAGGCGCGGTGGGTCCACCGGGATCCCGACGAGGGAGCGCGGGGCGCCTGGCGGCCCCAGCACTTGGCAAAGTTGGCAAACGCGCGGGAGGGGAGGCCTGCGCGCCGCGGGGCCGGGGCCGGGGCCGGGAACGGGAGTCGGACCCTGGAGCGGGGCCGCGCGCCCACCGGACCCCAGACCCCGGCCCCGCCCCGCGTCCCTCCCCTCCCCCACTCCGGCCCCCGCCCGCCCCGCGCCGCCGCGCATGCGCACTGCAGCCCGCGATGTGGCAGCCGGGGGAGTGGGGGGGGGCCGGGCCGGGGGCGGCCGCCGACGGAGCCCCGCGCCCCTCCGGCCCCGGAAGGGCCAGGCGCCCCGGCCGGCCTCAGAGCTCCAGAGCGGGGCTCTCTGTCCCCGGGGCCCACTGCGAGGCAGAGCCACGGCTGCGGGGGTCGCGGACGCGCGGGGGCGGGGGGCCGGCTCCCCCGGCCCGCTCACTCACCTCCGCCATGGCCGTGTGTGCGCGGGAGGCGGCGGCCGCGCCGGGATCCCCGGATGCGGGGCCGCGCACTCATTGGCTGTGAAGCCTGGAGGGCGGGGTCGGGGCGGAGCCTGGAGGGGGCGGAGAGCGGGCCGGGCGCGTAGTAGGTGCGCGGGCGCGGGCGCGCAGCCGAGCGTAGCCGGCGGCTTGTGGCGAGCTTGCGATGGCTTCCCGGCCGTCTCTGCTGGACCCTGGCCTTGGCCTTGGCGGAGGAGGATGCATTCCATAAAAATACGAATTCCTGATAATCACACCTGCGTGGGGACCACGTGGGCCCGTGTGACCTCTCCAATCCCTTGGGTGCTCACAGTTAATACCCCGCCTTGCAGACTAGGAAACTGAGGCCCAGGGCAACTGGCCACCCAGAGTGTCAGTGATAGAGCCAGAATTGGTGTCCGGCCGGCGTGGTTCTGGAACTTTCTGCACTTTTGCACCCGTGATGAGCAAACTAGCGCGCGGAGGAACCAATTGGGGAGGTTGGGAACATGCACCCGCCGGAGAGCCCAAGGTGGGAGGCAGGGAGGTGGGCTTGACCCCAGGGCCACTTGGCTCTGCAACCCGTCGTTGTTTCGCAGACTGAACATTTCTGGAACACGTGCACGTTCTGATCCTGTGCTAGGCTGGGGGGGGGGGGGGATTTGATGGAGACAGCCCTAACGCCTGTCTTCAGGGCGTTTAGAGGGCAGGATGGGAAGGCAAGGACTCGCCACACTTTAAATTTGAGACACATAAGTGCCGTGAATCTTCGGGGCGCACGATGCAGAGAGAGGATTGGAAGCGGGGCGTGAAGAGGCAGGGGCCAGGTGGGAGATGTGGGGCCTGGACCAGAGAGACTTGGGAAGGCGGACCCCACAAGACTCGCTGATGGAGCGAAGCTGGACAGAGTGAAGGATGGCCTCCAGATGTGTGGCTTGCACAAATGAGTGGAGGGCGGTTCCTACTGAGACCAGGAAGAAGGGATTTGGGGACCAGGAAGAAAGGAATGAGTCTCATTCATGTTTCCCAGTGATCGGCCAGTGAATGGTGAGAAGTTGACATGCACCACCCTTGATGCCTGATACACAAGCATTACTCAGTCCTCTGAGAATTCACCAACCAAGAGATAGAAGAACCACTCTGGAGGGGCCTACCCTCACTCCTTTTTTGGGGTACATCATTCAGATTGAGGGTTCTGGCCCTCGTGTTCAAGAGTCCTCACTGATTTGTGCAACAGTTGGTTCCTTCCTTTATTTTTCATTTATTATTATTAATTCAGTCATTCTGTGAACTAAACACGTATCTTATGCAGTCCTCAACTGGGTGCTGGGTAGCCAGAGGTCCTGTGAAGCAGGGAAAAGCATGAACAGATATGAGTGAGGTGTGTGCTGAGGGGCCGAAGACGAGGGCTTGAGTCCACCCGGCACAACCAGAGAAGACTCCCAGGAGAGGGCTTGGCAAGAATCATCACAAAGATGTCAAATGAGGACTTGGGTGAAGAGAAGGGTATTGTGGTCTGGTATGGTGGCTCATACCCGTAGTTCTAACACTTGGGGAGGCAGAGGTGGGAGAATCACTTGAGTTTGAGACCAGCCTGGGCAACATGGTGAAACCCTGTCTCTACTAAAAATACAAAAATTATCCGCGCATGGTGCGAGTGCCCATAATCCCAGCTACTCTGGAGGCTAAGGCAGGAGAATCACTTGAACCTGGGAGGCACAGGTTGCAGTGAGCTAAGATCACTGCACTCCAGCCTGGGAAACAGAGTGAGATACTTTTATTTATTTATTTATTTATTTATTTATTTATTTATTTATTTATTTTGAGATGGAGTCTCGCTCTGTCACCCAGGCTCTAGTGCAGTGGCACAATCTTGGCTCACTGCAAGCTCTGCCTCCCGGGTTCACGCCATTGTCCTCCCTCAGCCTCCCGAGTAGCTGGGACTACAGGCGCCCGCCACCACACTCGGCTAATTTGTTTGTATTTTTAGTAGAGTCGGGGTTTCACCATGTTAGCCAGGATGGTCTCAATCTCCTGACCTCGTGATCCGCCAGCCTCGGCCTCCCAAAGTGCTGGGATTACAGGCGTGAGCCACTGCTCCTGGCCTCAGAATGAGACACTGTTAAAAAAAAAAAAAAAAAAAAAAACTTTAAAAATTAGGGGGCATGATGGTAACGCGCCTGTAGTCCCAGCTACTCCGGAGGCCGAGGTGGGAGGATCTCTTGAGCCCAGGAGGGCGAGGCTGCAGTGAGCAGTGATTGTGCCACTGCATCCCAGTCTGGGCAACAGAGTGAGACCTGTTTCAAAAAAAAAAAAAAAAAGTGAAGGATATTTTAAGGTCTGAAAGTCTGTGCCCGTAGACTGTTAGTCGCAGTGGAGAAATGAGGCCACTTGTTGGGCGGGTGATAAACTCAGCATCCCTGGTGAAGGGCAGGTGCACACCATGTGCACCTGGGTGTGGGGTCCAGAGCAGGACACGGCATCACTGAATCCAGCCAGGAATGCAACCCGTATCTACATACGAAGAAATTTCAGACAAACCCAAATAAGGAACACTCTGTTAAACGAGAGGGACTGTATTCTTCAAAAATGTTAATGCCACAGCCGGGCATGGTAGCGGGTGCCTATAATCCTAGCTACTCAGGAGGCTGAGGCAGGAGAATCGCTTGAACCCAGGAGGCAGAGGTTGCAGTGAGCTGAGATCACACCACTACACTCCAGCCTGGGTGACAAGAGCAAAACTCCATCTCAAACAAAACAGGTCGGGTGCGGTGGCCTGTAATCCCAGCACTTTGGGAGGCTGAAGCAGGCAGATCACGAGGTCAGGAGTTCAAGACCAGTCTGACTAGCATGGTGAAACCTCATCTCTACTAAAATAATACAAAAATTAGCCTGGTGTGGTGGTGCACACCCGTAGTCCCAATTACTCGGGGAGGCTGAGGCAAGAGAATCGCTTGAACCCGGGAGGCGGAGGTTGCAGTGAGCTGAGATCATGCCACTGCACCCCAGCCTGGGCGACAGAGCAAGACTCTGTCTCAAAAACAACAACAACAACAACAAAAACTCACAAAAACAACAAAAATGTTAATGCCAGAAAAAACAAACCTGTGAAAATCTTTTTTTTTTTTTTTTGAGACGGTGTCTCACTCTGTCGCCCAGGCTGGAGTGCAGGGGCACAATCTCGGCTCATTGCAAGCTCTGCCTCCCGGGTTCACGCCATTCTCCTGCCTCAGCCTCCCGAGTAGCTGGGATTAGAGGTGCGTGCCACCACACCTGGCTAATTTTTGTATTTTTAGTAGAGATGGGGTTTCACCATGTTGGCCAGGATGGTCTTGATCTCCTGACCTCATGATCCACCCGCCTCAGCCTCCCAAAGTGCTGGGATTACAGGCGTGAGCCACCGTGCCCGGCCTGTGTAAATCTTTTATTAATGTCAAATAACTGATCCTAGATGGATCCAGCAGTGGAGGGGAAAATGCTACAAAGGACATTATCAAGTCAGCTGATGAAGTTGGAGTTCAGATGTAGATTAAAAGATTGCATCGGCCGGGCGCGGTGGCTCAAGCCTGTAATCCCAGTACTTTGGGAGGCCGAGACGGGCGGATCACGAGTTCAGGAGATCGAGACCATCCTGGCTAACACGGTGAAACCCCGTCTCTACTAAAAAATACAAAAAACTAACCGGGCGAGGTGGCGGGCGCCTGTAGTCCCAGCTACTCAGGAGGCTGAGGCAGGAGAATGGCGTGAACCCGGGAGGCGGGGCTTGCAGTGAGCTGAGATCCGGCCACTGCACTCCAGCCTGGGCAACAGAGCCAGACTCCATCTCAAAAAAAAAAAAAAAAAAAAAAAAG
>NC_037687.1:240543-242739 GCF_003255815.1 Theropithecus gelada
CAAAAAAAAAAAAAAAAAAAAAAAAAAGATTGCATCAATGTCGAGTTTACTGAAATCAGCAACTGTCCTGTGCTTTCCATAAGACATTCCTCTTATTTGAAAATTCACACTGAAGCCTATAGGGGAAAAGTGCCATGTTATATGCAACTTGCTCTAAAATGGTTCAGAAAACCACCCCGTCGCTACTAAAAAAAATACAAAAAACTAGCCGGGCGAGGTGGCGGCGCCTGTAGTCCCAGCTACTCAGGAGGCTGAGGCAGGAGAATGGCGGGAACCCGGGAGGCGGAGCTTGCAGTGAGCTGAGATGGCGCCAATGCACTCCAGCCTGGGCGACGGAGCGAGACTCCATCTCAAAAAAAAAAAAAGTAAACCATTTCATTTTATTTCTACAAAATGCACAGAAAAATGATGAGGTGAACAAGGCAGCGGAGTGTGGAAATGGGTGTGGAGGGTTTTTGTTTTTGTTTCTGTTTCTGTTTTTTTGCGAGACAGGCTCTTGCTCTGTCGCCCAGGCTGGAGTGCAGTGGTGCGAGCTCAGTTCACTGCCACCTCCGCCTCCCGGGTTCAAGCGATTATCCTGCCTCAGCCTCCTGAGTAGCTGCGATTACAGATGCGCGCCACCACGCCCAGCTTACATGTGTATTTTTAGTGGAGACTGGGTTTTACCATGTTGGCCAAGCTGGTCTCAAACTCCTGACCTCAAGTGATCCGCCCGCCTCAGCCTCCCAAAGTGCTGGGATTACAGATGTGAGCCGCCGTGCCCGGCCAGTACAGAGGGTTTCGACTATAGTCATTCTTGCAATTATTCCATGAGCATAAAATGAAGTAAAACTCAGAAAATAAAGAGCAGTGAATCTTGAGCAGAGACCTTAAGAGGAGAGGCTGGAGAGGGTGCCCCTGGCCGTGGCACAGTGGTCTGAGCGGACACCTCACGTTGGAGGAGATACGCCGGCATGTGCCTCCACTCAAGCCTCCCTGTTTCTTCTCTGCCTGGTTTTCATGGTCAGCGGGCAGCTGCCAAGTTTGACAGAGGCGTGGTGTCTCGGGATGAGGGTCCAGGTCACCACATCGCTAGGCCTCTTGGAGCGGACGGAGAATGTGTGGTGGAGCTGAGGGTGATGAATCCATTGCAGCCCCGAGGCAGCAGGGGGCGTTGTAGTTCACCCAAGCAACGTTTTTCCTTCAAATTTTCCCCAGAAAAAGAGGCCTCACGGGATCCTGGAGGAGTGGTGAGTAATGTAGTGGATGCTGGGTGCACCATCAAACCCTCCCCTGCACAAGCACTCGTCTCCCGCTCTGCTCAGGGTCAAGTGTCCCTCTGAGGAGCTGCCCACATCAGCGACTGGTTGGTACAGATCTATACTCAGGCACCTGTGACCAACTGGGCTCAACCATGAGGCTGCAGAGGTCCTGCAGGATTAGAGGTTTGGTCATCTCAGCTCGCTCCTCCCTCCCTCCAGCCCTGCTTCCTTCACTCTCTGACAGGTTTTGACCCCAAGGGTAACCCCCACAATATTCCTGCACATAATCTGTGTCTCAACGGCTATTTCCTGGAGACCTAACCTGTGCCACAAAACATGAGTCACGTTTTGAAAGGTTTGAAAAAACAAACAAGGCTGGGTGCGGTGGCTCACGCCTGTAATCCCAGCACTTTGGAAGGCTGAGGCGGGCGGATCACAAGGTCAAGAGATCGAGACCAGCCTGGCCAACAGGACGAAAATCCATCTCTACTAAAAATACA
Organism: Theropithecus gelada; assembly: GCF_003255815.1. Lineage (NCBI taxonomy): Eukaryota > Metazoa > Chordata > Mammalia > Primates > Cercopithecidae > Theropithecus > Theropithecus gelada. Next base: position 242,285 of record NC_037687.1, read on the forward strand.
AAAAGTAGCCAGGCGTGGTGGCAGATGCCTGTAGTCCCAGCTACTCGGAAGGCTGAGGCAGGAGAATCGCTTGAACCCGGGAGGCAGAGGTTACAGTGAGCCAAGATCACACCATTGCATTCTAGCCTGGACGACAGAGCAAGACATCGTCTCAAAAAAAAAAAAAAAAAAAAGCGGCCGGGCACGGTGGCTCAAGCCTGTAATCCCAGCACTTTGGGAGGCCGAGACGGGCGGATCACAAGGTCAGGAGATCGAGACCATCCTGGCTAACCCGGTGAAACCCCGTCTCTACTAAAAAATACAAAAAACTAGCCGGGTGAGGTGGCGGGCGCCTGTAGTCCCAGCTACTCTGGAGGCTGAGGCGGGAGAATGGCGTGAACCCGGGAGGCGGAGCTTGCAGTGAGCTGAGATCCGGCCACTGCACTCCAGCCTGGGCGACAGAGTGAGACTCCGTC
>NC_037687.1:242853-243306 GCF_003255815.1 Theropithecus gelada
GTTTTAGGATAAATGAGTGTGTGTTTAGGGACTAAGGTGTGCATACAAATTTTTCCACTGGAATTAATGGCAATTACATTCTCCACTTAGGAGAATTCATCCTAGGAGGGGTTTTTATGTACAAATTACCCTTTTAAAGCAGGAGAATGGGCCGGGCACGGTGGCTCAAGCCTGTAATCCCAGCACTTTGGGAGGCCGAGACGGGCGGATCACAAGGTCAGGAGATCGAGACCATCCTGGCTAACACGGTGAAACCCCATCTCTACTAAAAAATACAAAAAACTAGCCGGGCGAGGTGGCGGGCGCCTGTAGTCCCAGCTACTCTGGAGGCTGAGGCGGGAGAATGGCGTGAACCCGGGAGGCGGAGCTTGCAGTGAGCTGAGATCCGGCCACTGCACTCCAGCCGGGCGACAGAGTGAGACTCCGTCTCAAAAAAAAAAAAAAAAAAAAAAA
>NC_037687.1:243404-272987 GCF_003255815.1 Theropithecus gelada
AAAAAAAAAAAAAAAAAAAAAAAAAAAAAAAAAAAAGCATCTTAGTCTATTTATGCTGATAAAGCACCACGGATGAGGTAGTTTATATATATATTTTAAAAACACTTTTATTTATCACAGTTCTGGAGGCTGGAAAGCCTTGATCAAGGCACCAGCATTTTTATGTCTGGTGAGAGCCTGGTCTTTGCTCCCAAGATGGTGCCTTCGTACAGCATTTTCCAAAGGGAGGAATGCCGCACCCTCACATGGCAGAAGGGATGGGCAGAGAGTGCTCCCTTTGACCTTGAGCCCTTTTTTTCTTTTTTCTTTTTTCTTTTTTTTTTTTGAGACGGAGTTTTGCCTTTGTCACCCAGGCTGTGCAATGGCGCAATCTCGGTGCACTGCAACCTCCACCTCCCAGGTTCAAGCAATTCTCCTGCCTCAGCCTCCCAAGTAGCTGGGGTTACAGGCATGCACCACCACACCAGGCTAGTTTCTGTATTTTTAGTAGAGACGGGGTTTCACCATGTTGGCCAGGCTGGTCTCGAACTCCTGACCTCAAGTGATCCACCCTCGCCTCGGCCTCCCAAAGTGCTGAGATTACAGGCATGAGTCACTGCCTGGCCGACCTTGAGCCCTTTTATAAGGGTGCTAATCTATTCCTGAGGGCAGAGCCCTGATGACTTAATCACCTGCCAAAGGTCCCACCTTTTAATACAATTGCACTGGGGGTTAAGTTTCAACATGAATTTTGGAGGGACACAGTCATTCAAACCATAGCAAGAAGCAAAACAAATTGAAGATGTAATGTAATGAGAGAGAAGATGGCTATAAAAGAAAATGAATAGAAAAAAAAAATAGGGTCAGGTGTGGTGGCTCATACCTGTAATCCCAGCACTTTGGGAGACCGAGGTGGGGGGATCGCTTGAGCCTAGGAATTCAAGACCAGCCTGGGCAACATAATGAGACCCAATCTCTACCGAAAAACAACAACAATGAGAATAACAAATATATACACACAGACATATACACACACACAGAAATATATACATACACACAAATATACACACACAAAAAACATATATACACACATACATATACACACACAAATATATACATACACACAAATATACACACACAAAAAATATATATACACACATACATATACACACACACAAATATATACACACACACAAATATATACATACACACAAATATACACACACATATATACACATACATATATACACACACATATACACACACAGAGAAATATATACATACACACAAATATACACACACACAAAATATATATACACACATACATATACACACACACAAATATATACATACACACAAATATACACACACACAAAATATATATACACACATACATATACACACACACAAATATATACATACACACAAATATACACACACATACACACACAAAAATATATATATACACACACACAAATATATACACACACATACACACACATATATACACACACATATATACACACACACAGAAATATATACATACACACAAATATACACATACACAAAAAATATATATACACACATACATATACACACACAAATATATACATACACACAAATATACACACACATATACACACACAAAAATATATATATACACACAAATATATATACACACACATATATACACACACATATAAACACACACAAATATATATACACACACAAATATACACACACATATACACACACAAAAATATATATATACACACAAATATATATGCACACACATATATACACACACATATATACACACAAATATACACACACATATACACACACATATATACACACACAAATATATACACCCACAAATACATATATACACACACGTATATATACACACACGTGTACATATATAATATTAAAAAAGAAAAGGAGAAAATATAAAACAAAAGAAAACAAAACAAAATAGAAAGTGTCAGAAATATGATGAAAAACAAAGATGAAGCACGTATCCTATCAAGAGACTTAAACAGGCTAAACTCAGAAAGGATCACAGGACACATCTCAACCTCTTGAGCACACGTAGGGGTAAACCTGAGACACAGTGAGTCACAGTGTTCCCGTCCACCAGGCATGGGTGCCTCACTGCCGGCATGCTGGTGGGTGATCTGGCCCCCAGATCCAACTTTAGAATCTGCTTTCTCCAATTCCTTTTGCAGGTCAGGGTCTCCAGGAAGCGAATGCTGAGACAGAGATTTGTACGCAGGAAATTCCGACAGGAGGGCCCTCAGGATGGGCGCCTGTGGGGAGGTGAAGGCGGCGGGGCAGAGAGAGAAGGGTCTGCAGCACAGGCGCTATGGAGGCCTCGGCTGTGGAGCTGGGCTGGCCCCTCAGAGCCGCCCCCTACGGGGGCACGGGACAGAGGCTTTGTACTCGTGCACTGACCAGTCAATGGGGAGGGAGAGAAGGTGACCATAGGGACCAGTTGTCTTCAGGCAAGGACGGTTCCCAGAGGTACCGTCTTCCAGAGGCTGGGGGACGGGGACTGAGTTCTGGGGCTGATCTTCTGGCTGGTGGGCCACAGCTCCGCTACATCTCGTTCTGAGAATTTAAATGGCTTGTATTTTTATTCTAGTGATCACCTTTGCTATTATTTATTTATTTATTTATTTTATTTTTGAGACGGAGTCTCGCTCTGTCGCCCAGGCTGGAGTGCAGTGGCCGGATCTCAGCTCACTGCAAGCTCTGACTCCCGGGTTCACGCCATTCTCCTGCTTCAGCCTCCCGAGTAGCTGGGACTACAGGTGCCCGCCACATCGCCCGGCTAGTTTTTTGTATTTTTTAGTAGAGACGGAGTTTCACCGTGTTAGCCAGGATGGTCTCGATCTCCTGACCTCGTGATCCGCCCGTCTCGGCCTCCCAAAGTGCTGGGATTACAGGCTTGAGCCACCGCACCCGGCCGTGATCACCTTTATAATTACAATTTCATATAATCTACTTAATTCCATTCCTTCAGACCAACACTATTACAAATGTGATACAATTTAAAATGTTCTAGTAACCACATTAAAAAGGTAAAAAGACACAAGTAAAATTAATTGTAATATGTTATTTAATACAAATATCTATATTCTTTCCCACATGTAATCAATATAAAATTGCTGAGCTATTTACACTCTGTTTTCCACACAGTTTCCAATCTCTGGTGTGTGTTTTACACTTATAGGACATTGCAATTCAAAGTAGCCACATTTTGGTTGCCCGAAAACCGCATGTGACTACAAGACTGCACAGTGCAGATTACTTCTACTTTGCCCTATTCCCTCTCCCCTAAATTACAGAATCCTACTTAATTACGGTGATTCTCTTCCTGTTTAACATCATGCGCTTAACTATACTTACATTTCTATTACTGGAATAATCCATTTTAAATACTTTTTTTGATGAGAGAATGTCTATACCTGTACCACTTCCTATTCTCTCTGCCCCCCTCACTTTTGGTTAACTATATCCTTTCTAGTTTAAAGATTTATAACATCTACATTTGTAGCCATTCTTCTTAGATTTGATTTAATGCCAATCCTCAAGCCAGATGGACTCAGCGCTCAGCATCAGTTCTCTAGCTGTGGCTTCTCCATTTTCTCTCAGGTGGCTGAAAGTCGTTCTTAAATAGTTTCTTCAGGAAGTTCCTTCAATTCTTGCATGCTCTAAGACATTTGTCTGATGTTTTTATTTTATTTATTTATTTACTTTGAGATGGAGTCTCACTCTGTCACCCAGGCTGGAGTGCAGTGGCGCAATCTCGGCTCACTGCAACTTCAGCTCACTGCAACCTCGGCTCACTGCAACCTCTTCCTTCTGGGTTCAGGCAATTCTCCTGCCTCAGTCTCCCGAGTAGCTGGGATTACAGGCGCCCGCCACCACACCCAGCTAATTTTTGTATTTTTAGTAGAGACGGGTTTTCACCATGTTGGCCAGGCTGGTCTCAAACTCCTGAGCTCAGGTGATCCACCCACCTCAGCTTCCCAAAGTGCTGGGATTACAGGCATGAGCCACCACACTTGGCTGATGTCTTTATTTTTTTAATGACAGTTTGGCTGGGTATAAAATTATTTCTCCAGATCATCTTAATTCAAAATTAAGTCCTCTGGAACTTTGTAGACATTTTTCTATTGACTTCTAGCAATGAATGTTGCTGAAATAAAGTCTGGGCTTTTCCCTTTTAAAAGTCACTTGGTCTTAGTATCTTGATGCGCTCAGGTGTAAGCCATTTAGTGTCATTTTTCCAACCTATTCCAACCTATAGATATTCCAACCTATAGATGAAAATCTTCTTGTATTTCTGGGAAGTTTTCTTAAATTACAAATTTAGATATTTGCTGTATTCCATTATTTTCTTTTTCTTTTTTTTTTTTTTTTTTTTGAGACGGAGTCTCGCTCTGTCGCCCAGGCTGGAGTGCAGTGGCCAGATCTCGGCTCACTGCAAGCTCCGCCTCCCGGGTTCACGCCATTCTCCTGCCTCAGCCTCCTGAGTAGCTGGGACTACAGGCGCCCGCCACCGCGCCCGGCTAATTTTTTGTATTTTTAGTAGAGACGGGGTTTCACCGTGGTCTCGATCTCCTGACCTTGTGATCCGCCCGCCTCGGCCTCCCAAAGTGCTGGGATTACAGGCGTGAGCCACCGCGCCCGGCCTATATTCCATTATTTTCTATCTCTTCTTTGAGAATATCATTTTTATATAGGTAGCATGGCCTTTTTCTAGTTTCCAAATCTTCTCTCTGACCCTTTATGATGATCTGTTGTTTTCATGTATTGTGTTAGCTTTTGTCAATCCTGTCTTCCATGTCCTTTTACTATTATGTCTTCTGCAATGTCTGTTCTCCTTAAGGCAATTTAGACTTCATTGTAACTAATTTAGACTTTCATATTTTTCCCTAAATTCTGCAACCTCATGTTAATCTCCTTCTGTTTCCTTTCCGTATCTTCTATGAACTCCTGTATTCCTGCTTTGTGATAATTTATTTAAATATTTGGTGATTTTTTTGGTTTGTTTTTTGAGACAGAGTCTCACTCTGTCACCCAGGCTGGAGTGCAATGGTGCGATCTTGGCTCACTGCAACCTCCATCTCTTGGGTTCAAGTGATTCTCCTGCCTCAGCCTCCCAAGTAGCTGGGATTACAGGCACCTGCCAACTCGCCCAGCTAATTTCTGTATTTTTAGTAGAGAAATGTTCACCATGTTGACCAGGCTGGTCTTGAATTCCTAACCTCAACAAGTGATCTGCCCGCTTCAAGTGATTCTCCTGCCTCAGCCTCCCAAGTAGCTGGGATTACACGCATGAGTCACTGCACCTGGCCTGTATTTGGTGATTTTTAAACAATACTTATTTTCTCTGTGACATCTCTATTTCAATCTTTTTTTTTTTTTTTTGAGAGATGGAGTTTCACTCTTGTTGCCCAGGTTGGAGTGCAATGGCTCAATCTTGGCTCACCACAACCTCCGCCTCCCAAGTTCAAGCAATTCTCCTGCCTCAGCCTCCCAAGTAGCTGGGATCACAGGCATGCACCACCATGCCTGGCTAGTTTTTTACTTTTGTAGAGACTGGGTTTCTCCATGTTGGTCAGGCTGATCTTGAACTCCCAACCTCAGGTGATCTGCTCACCTCAGCCTCCCAAAGTGCGGGGATTATAAGCGTGAGCCACCGCACCCAGCCTCAATCCCATCCTTTACTTTCTCATCTTTGAATAAGGGTGATCTCCCTAAACCAGCCTTTATTTTATTTATTTATTTATTTATTTATTTATTTATTTATTTATTTTTGAGACAGAGTCTCGCTCTGTCACCCAAGCTGGATTGCAGTGGCATGAGCTCGGCTCACTGCAAGCTCTGCCTCCCGGGCTCACGCCATTCTCCTGCCTCAGCCTCCCAAGTAGCTGGGATTACAGGCATGTGCCACCACACCTGACTAGTTTTTTATTTTTGTAGAGACACGGTTTCTCCATGTTGGTCAAGCTGGTCTCAAACTCCCGATCTCAGGTGATCCACCCACCTCGGCCTCCCAAAGTCCTGGGATTACACACGTGAGCCACCGCACCCGGCCACCTGCTCCTAACATTCTGAGAAAGAATTATTGGTGGCCGGGCACGGTGGCTCACGTGTGTAATCCCAGCACTTTGGGAGGCCGAGGTGGGAGGATTACGAGGTCAGGAGATCGAGACCATCCTGGCTAACACGGTGAAACCCCGTCTCTACTAAAGAATACAAAAAATTAGCCAGGCGTGGTGGTGGGCGCCTGTAGTCCCAGCTACTTGGGAGGCTGAGGCAGGAGAATGACGTGAACCCGGGAGGCAGAGCTTGCAGTGAGCTGAGATGGCGCCACTGCACTCCAGCCTGGGCGACACAGCGAGACTTCATCTCAAAAAAAAAAAAGAAAGAAAGAATTATTGGTGTTGCCCCCGGACTATGTATGTATTTTGGAAAACTGTCCTTGCAGCTTTGTCTGAGATCTGAGCCCACAGACACCCTTTCCCAGCATTTCTGACACCCTTAGTAACCTTCTCTTTATCATTAATTTATTTTCTTATTAGTTCAGGGTCACACGTCACCGCGTTTCTGCAAAGGCAGGTGCGGGCATCTCCATTTCTCATTCTCATGATTTCTTTTGGGTCGGGACACTCCGTAGGACTACATCACTGTGTTTATTTGTTCCCCTATTGGTGGACATTCTGGCTCCCTCGTTTTCCATAGCAGCTGTCACTATCTCTGTATATCTATATCTGTCTATCTGTCCATTGAGAGAGAGCACACATTTAATCCTTTGGTTAATTTATTTGTTTTTTTCCTAAACAAGAGCAAAGCAGTGTTTTCCAGTACAAAGCTGACTAATTTTGTTGCCAAAAGTCAAGAAGAGACCAAAAGCATAGAAGCAACATCTGAAGCAGTGGTGCCCATAGTGAAAAGAGGAACAAGATGGTCTATTGAAAAGAAGCCATGAAATCCAACACAAAGCTTTCCCTCTCTTCTCTTCTCTTCTTTTTGAAAGAGAGTCTCGCTCTGTCGCCCAGGCTGGAGTGCAGTGATGTATCTCGGCTCACTGCAACCTCTGCCTTCAGGATTCAAGTGATTCTCCTGCCTCAGCCTCCTGAGTAGCTGGGACTACAGGCGCCCACCACACCTGGCTAATTTTTGTATTTTTAGTAGAGATGGGGTTTCACCAGGTTGCCCAGGCTGGTGTTGAACTCCTGACCTCAGGTGATCCACTCACCCCGGCCTCCCAAAGAGATGGGATTACAGGCATGAGCCACTGCGCCCAGTCCTTTAATTTACTTTTACTTTTAATTTTTATTTATTTTTGAGACAGAATCTCACTCCATCACCCAGGTTGGAGTGCAGTGGTGCCATCTTGGCTCGGTGCAACCTCTGCCTCCTAGGCTCAAGCGAGTCTCGTGCCTCAGCTTCCCAAGTAGTTGGGATTATAGGTGCCCGCCACCATGCCCAGCTAATTTGTTTTGTATTTTTAGTAGAGACGGAGTTTCGCCATGTTGCCCAGGCTGTTCTCGAATCCCTAACCTCAAGTAATCTGTCCACCTCAGCCTCCCAAAGTGCTAGGATTACAGGTGTGAGCCACCACTCCTGGCCTGGCAATGATGAGTTTTAAAGAATAGGCAGGTTATTTTGTTTTTATTATTTTTTTTGAGACAGAGTCTCGCTCTGTCACCAGGCTGGAGTGCAGTGGCACAATCTCCGCTCACCACAAGCTCTGCCTCCTGGGTTCAAGTGATTCTCCTGCTTAGCCTCCCGAGTAGCTGGGACTGCAGGCATCTGCCACCACACCTGGCGAATTTTCTGTATTTTTAGCAGAGATGGGGTTTCACCATGTTGGCCAGGCTGGTCTCAAACTCCTGACCTCGTGATCCACCTGCCTTGGCCTCCCAAAGTGCTGGGATTACAGGCGTGAGCCACCGTACCCTGCTGGTTTTGGTGGGCATCACCTATCCTTGGCTCTAATGAAGAGAATGTTGCACAAATCGTGTAGGTGCAGGTGTAGGTACAGGCACAGATGTAGGTGTAGATGTAGGCATATATTTTCTCTTGGAAATAGCAAAGCACCAGCCAGGCATGCTGGCTCACGCCTGTAATCCCAGTACTTTGGGAGGCTGAGGTGGGTGGATCACGAGGTCAGGAGATCGAGACCAGCCTGGTTAACACGGTGAAACCCCATCTCTACTAAAAATATAAAAAATTAGCCGAGCATGGTGGCGGGCACCTGTAGTCCCAGCTACTCAGGAGGCTGAAGCAGGAGAATGGCGTGAACCCGGGAGGTGGAGCTTGTAGTAAGCCAAGATCGCACCACTGCACTCCAGCCTGGGTGACAGAGCCAGACTCCGTCTCAACAACAACAACAAAAAATCGAAGCACCTTGAAACTCTACAGTTTCAAACTCAGAATTCATTACCCACTCCCATATTTGAGAAAAGCTCCTCTCCCAGTGTTCCCTATCTTGGTAAATGGTGATACCACCCCAGGAGAAACAGGGTACTCTCTCCTTCTTTCACAAATGCCACAGTCTGATTATTTATTTATTTATTTTGAGGCAGAGTCTTGCTCTGTCGCCCAGACTGGAGTACAGTGGTGCGATCTTGGCTCACTACAACCTCCGCCTCCCGGGTTCAAGTGATTCTCCTGCCTCAGCCTCCCAAGTAGCTGGGATTACAGGTGCCCACCACCACGCCCGGCTAATTTTTGTATTTTCAGTAGAGACGGGGTTTCACCACGTTGGCCAGGCTGGTCTGGGACTCCTGACCTCTGGTGATCCACCCACCTCAGCCTGCCAAAATGCTGAGATTACAGGCGTGAGCCACCACAGCCGGCCCTGATCATTTATTTCACCCAGTCCTGACACTGTACTTCTGGAAGATCTCTCCCATTCAGCCATGTCACCCACCTCCAGGCTACAGAGAAACTGAGTGCGCCAAGGAAGTCGCCAGACCATGGTTGGCAGAATAGCACCCCGAGGACATCCCCAGCCTAGTCCCCAGGCCTCTGAATAGGTCACCTTAAATGACAAGAGAGTTGCGGATGGGATTAAGGATGCTGAGATGAGATTATCCGGATGACCCAGGTGGCCCAAGGTCAGTACGGTGTTCTCAAGAGAGGAGGCAGGAGGGTGAGAGTCAGAGAGAAGAGGCTGTGCTGCTGGATATGAAGATGAAAGACCCAACGCCGCAACCCCACACCAGGGATGCAAGTGCTTCCAGATGCCAGAAAAGGCGGGAAACGGACTCTTCCCCGGGGCCTCTGGAAGCAGCAGCCCTGCTGGTACTTGGACTTTAGCCCAAGTGAGACTGACTTTGGACTCCAATCTCCAGGAGGATAAGAGAATAAATGCGCATTTTGTTGTTGTTGTTGTTTTTGAGACAGAGTCTCATAGTCTCTCTCTATCGCCCAGGCTACAGTGTAGTGGTGCGATCTCAGCTCACCGCACCCTCAACCTTCCAGGTTCAAGAGACTCTCCTGTCTCGGCCTCCTGAGTAACTGGGATTACATGCATGTGTCACCACACCCAATTAATTCCTGCATTTTTAGTAGAGGTGGGGTTTTGCCATGTTGGCCAGGTCTCGAACTCCTGACCTCAAGTGACCCGCCTGCCTCGGCCTCCCAAAGTGCTGGGATTACAGACATGAGCCACTGCACCCAGCCCAAATGTGTAGTGTTTTAAGTCACCCCATTCGTGGGCGTTTGTTAGAGCAGCAACCAGATGCTAATAATGGGAACTGTCTTGGTCCATCTGCCCTGCTGTAACAAAGTACCATAACGTGGTGGGTTAGAAGCAATAGTAGTTTATTTCCCACAGTCCTGGAGGGTGCAGGTCTGAGATCAGGGTGCCAGCATGGTCAGGTGCTGGTGATGGGGGTCCTCCTGGTTGCACACTGCCTGCTTCTCAGTGTCTTCACATGGCAGACAGAGGCCACGGGTATCTCTCGGTCCTCTTTGACAAGGACACCAACCCCATGCATGACAGCTCTGCTCCATAACCTCATTGCCTCCCCGAGGCCTCACCTCCTGATACCATCACCTCGAGGGTGGGAATTTCAACATATGAATTAGGGGGAGACACAGGCATTCAGGCCACAGCAGGGACTGTGGGTCTTTTCCTAACCTATTTGAGCCTCAGTCTCCACATCTGTGGAATGGGGACAATGATAATCCCTCCATCATTAGGTCACTGTAAAGATACATAAGTTGTGCAACAGATGTCAGCTGGTGTGACAGTGGCTGTCATTCCGACTCTGACGGTCCTGTGGGCCCTCAGGAGGAGTGGACAAGCAAGTCTGGATTGAAGAGATTCAGAGGGCGCTCGAGATGGTCAATGAAAGTGACTCGGAAAATAAACAGCTAGACAAATCGCAGGTTGGATGAAAAAATAAATATTATTGTCCTCCTCATCCTTCTTTTGGCCTTCTGGCCCACCCTCCCTTCTCCAGGCCAAAAAGCTCAGAATAATCACATACACAGGTTTAGGGTGCCTGAGGGTGTTTACTGGGAGCGGAGGTCTTAGAGGCCAGGCCTGGGCTGATCACACTTTTCTGGTGATGCTTTTGGGGGTGGCAAGCTCATAGAGGCGAGGGGACGCCTGGGCCACCAGGGAGGCCGGGGAGATGGAATAGGGGTTGTGGCCCTCGTTGAGGCACTTGCGCACTTTGGGCTGGGCCAGGGAGATGATCCGGGGGCTGGCCACCACCTTCTTGGTGACATCCAGCACCGCCCAGCGAGGATCTCGGTCAGGAACACACTTGTCCGACTGAGCTTTGGGCCCTAGAGGGAGCACAAGAGAAGGACAGCACTGAAGCTCAAACCTCAAAGTTCCACGTTCAGGCTGGGCATGGGGGCTCACGCCTGGAATCCCTGTGGAAGGCTGAGGCAGGCAGATCACCTGAGGTCAGAAGTTTGAGACCAGCCTGGTCAACATCATGAAACCTCACCTCTACTAAAAATACAAAAATTGGCCAAGTGTGGTGGTGCGTCTCTGTAGTCCCAGCTACTCGGGAGGCTGAGGCATGAGGATGGCTTGAACTCAGGAGGCAGAGGTTGCAGTGAGCCCAGATCGTGCCACTGCACTTCAGCCTGGGCGACAGAGCAAGATGTCATCTCAAAAAAAAAAAAAAAAAGAAAGAAAGAAAAGAAAAAAAGCTCCCATGTTCAGATGGCCTGCTCATCAGCACAGGAATGGAGGATGAAAATGTAGTCCACTCAGGGAGTGGAATATGACTCAGTCAAGAAAAGGAGCACGGCTCTAGCACCGGCTACAGCGTGGCTGAGCCTTGAGGACATCACGTCCTGCGAGAGGCGAGAGACACGAAAGGACACACAGTGTGTGATTCCATTTATACGAATGTCCGGGACAGGCCAATCCAGAGTCTGCAAGTGAACGGGTGGGTGCCAGGGGCTGGGGGATGGGAATGGGGAGTGACAGCTGATAGGGACGGGGCTGCCCTCTGAAGGCATAAAAAAGTTCTAAAATTGACTGTGGTGGTGGTTGCATAACCCTGTGACTGTACTAAAAGCCACTGAAACACATTTTTTATTTTTATTTATTTATTTATGTATTTATTTATTTTGAGACAGAGTCTTGCTCTGTTGCCCAGCCTGGAGTGCAGTGTTGTGATCTCGGCCCACTGCAACCTCCGCCTCCTGGGGTCAAGCAATTCTCCTGCCTCAGCCTCCTGAGTAGCTGGGACTACAGACGTGCACCACCACACCCAGCTAATCTTTCTATTTTTAGTAGAGACAGGGTTTCACCATATTGGCCAGGCTGGTCTTGAACTCCTGACCTCAGGCGATCCGCCCACCTCAGCCTCCCAAATGGCTAGGATTACAGGCGTGAGCCACTGCGCCTGGTCTATTTTTTTAATTTTGTTTCATCATTTTATTTTACTTTATTACTTTATTTTATTTTGAGACACAGTCTTGCTCTGTTGCCCAGGCTGGAGTACAGTGGTGGGATCTCCACTCACTGCAACCTCCGCTCCCCGGGTTCAAGCAATTCTCCTGCCTCAGCCTCCCGAGTAGCTGGGATCACAGGTGCAGGACACCATGCCCAGCTAATTTTTTGTATTTTTAGTAGAGACAGGGTTTCACCATATTGGCCAGGCTGGTCTTGAACTCCTGACCTCAGGCAATCTGCCCACCTCACCCTCCCAAAGTGCTGGGATTACAGGCGTGAGCCACCGCGCCTGGCCCCATTTGATTTTAGTTTGAGGCAGGGTCTTGCTGTGTCTCCCGGGCTGCAGCAGGATCACGGCTCACTACAGCCGCCACCTGACTTGAAACTTCTGGGTTCCAGCGATCCTCCTGCCTCAGCCTCCCAAGTAGCTGGGGCTACAGTCAGGCACTGCCACACCCAGCTATGAAATCTACACTTAAAAACAGGGTGAATTGTAAAGAAAAAAATATTTCAAATGGTCACAGGCAGCCAGGCTCAATGGCACGTGCCTGTCATTCCAGCACTCTTGGAGGCGGAGGCAGGAGAATCACTTGAGCCCTAGAGTTTGAGGCCAGACTGAGCAACACAGCAAGACCCTATCTCTAAAAAAAAAAAAAAATGGCCACAGGTACCTGAAAGGGGGACTCAGGGGGCCACAGCCAAGAGCGCTCAAGTGTCCTCACTCTGCTGCCAACCCAGGTGACCCTGGTTCCCCCTCCTCTCCACCTGGCTCATGTCATGGCGGCAGGTGGGTCGGGGCAGGAGGCGTCTCCTCTCCCTGGCTGGTGTCATGTCTTTCCCCCTGGTGGCTGCTCCTCAGGCACTCGTGGTCCCCTCCTCCGGGTACCCCCTCCTCACCATCTCTCCCCCACCCCTTCCTTAACAGCAGGAGCTGCAGCAGACTGCTTGGAGACTAGGAAGGGATGTGGCCACCAAGTCTGCCATAGCAGCCGGAGCTGTCCTCCACCTTGTCTCTTGGGGCTTCGGGGCCTTTGATTTCCGGGGAAGCTCCCACCTTCTTTCCAGATCCCTCTTTGCATGGAACCTCTGTGCAAATGGATAAGGGCTACCCACTTCTTGGCAGACCAGCCCTGGCTCTGTGAAGAGGCCCCTGAGGAAAAGAGCGTGGAGTCTCTTCCACTAGGCAGGCAGAACTTCATGTAGCACACGGCTGGGCAAGGCCGCCTGAGTGGAAACTGCAGATGCAGCACTGCCTTAGACTGTCCTGCACACACCCGCGCTCACCACACACACACGTGGTGAACATAAACAACTATACACTGATGCAGGTATGAGTGTTGCTCTGGCCCTTGCTCTGCACCCTAATTGTCTCTTCTGCACCTTCTGGGTGGATGCTGGCTCTGTCTGGCAGATGCCCTTGTGCAAGGTAAGGGGGCCAAGCAGTGGGGCCTTGGTGGCCCTAAAGGGGCGGGGAGAACCATGCCCAGAACCTAGCTTTCTTGGAACTCCTTTGTGAGAATTTAGTAGGCATCTGGGCTTTGAAACTCTGTTGAGTTTCCAGCACTCTCTAGCAGCAGCGACTGAGCCCACATAGCAGGTGTGAGCACACACAGAGAAACAGCACAGCCACACACCCGCTCTTATCCCCACCACATAGCAAGTGTGAGCACACACAGAGAAACAGCACAGCCACACACCCGCTCTTACCCCCGCCACACAGCAGGTCTGAGCACACACAGAGAAACAGCACAGCCACACACCCGCTCTTACCCCACATAGTTCAGTGCACTTCATTTGCTCGTCTGCTTCACGTTTTAAAAATGCTGGTTCCTGGGCAGGCGTGGTGGCTCATGCCTGTAATCCCAGCACTTTGGGAGGCCAAGGCGGGCGGATCACGGGGTCAGATCGAGACCATCCTGGCCAAGATGGTGAAACCCCGTCTCTACTAAAAATACAAAATTAGCCGGATGTGGTGTCCTACACCTGTAGTCCCAGCTACTCGGGAGGCTGAGACAGGAGAATCACTTGAACCCAGGAGGTGGAGGTTGCAGTGAGCCGAGATTGTGCCACTGCACTCCAGCCTAGGCAAGACAGCGAGACTCTATCTCAAAAAAAAAAAAAAAAAAAAAGCTGGTCCCTTGACCAGGCGTGGTGGCTCACGCCTATAATCCCAGCACTTTGGGAGGCCAAGGCAGGTGGATCATGAGGTCAGGAGTTCAAGACTAGCCTAGCCAACATGGTGAAACCCCATCTCTACTAAAAATACAAAAATTAGCCAGGAGTGATGGCAGGCGCTTGTAGTCCCAGCTACTTGGGAGGCTGAAGCAGGAGAATTGCTTGAACCCGAGAGGCAGAGGTTGCAGTGAGCCAAGATCTCGCCACTGCACTCCAGCCTGGGTAACAGAGCAAGACTCCATTTCAAAAAAAAAAAAAAACAGTGGTCCCAACTATGAGTAGGTAGAAGCCTCAACCCTCCGTCACTCTCACACACGCACACACACGCACATACACACACACATGCACACATGGATATTTATATATACATTTGAAACATGGATGGATATATACATGCATATGTGTACCAGTGTATCAATGTCTGTATTCACCGTGTGTGCTTGTGGTGAGCGTAAGTGCGTGCGTGTACCAGTGTATCGATGTTTATACTCACTGTGTGTGTGGTAAGCGCAAGTGTGTGCAGGATGGCGTAAGGCAGTGCTGCATCAACACTCATCTGTTTCCATTCATTTCACTCATCATTTCACAAATATCAAAAGAATGGATGAAAATTCTTTCATGAACGAACAAAGAAAGAAAACGCCACATAAGCGAAATTAAAACACAAGATACAGACTGGGAAGAAGTCATCGCGCAATGTGTTCAATAAAGGATTAGTAACCATCTTATATAAAGAGCTGCTCCCAATCTACAACCCCAAAACACCAGGCAACAGGAACCTGGGAAAACGATATAGAAGAGTAAACATAAATGGCCAAGCAACTTCTCTGGCAATTCACACACATTACCCTTGTTGTTGAGGAAAATGGTTATTCAATTTGTTTTAAAGGACAGCAAAGGAGTCAGGCCAACACCCATTTTTTTTTTTTTTTTTTGAGACGGAGTCTCGCTCTGTCGCCCAGGCTGGAGTGCACTGGCGCGATCTCAGCTCACTGCAAGCTCCGCCTCCCGGGTTCCTGCCATTCTCCTGCCTCAGCCTCCCGAGTAGCTGGGACTACAGGTGCCCGCCACCTCGCCCGGCTAGGTTTTTGTATTTTTTAGTAGAGACAGGGTTTCACCGTGTTAGCCAGGATGGTCTCGATCTCCTGACCTTGTGATCCGCCCGTCTCAGCCTCCCAAAGTGCTGGGATTACAGGCTTGAGCCACCGCGCCCAGCTCAACACCCATTTTAAAGCTGCCTTTGTTCCTTAGTGTGGCTCTCTGGCTCCTGCACTGCACCCTGATTTTCTCTTCTACACCTTCTTTTCCTGCTAGAAAACCCTCTCAGACAACACCCTCTGCTTCCAGACCACACGTCCCTGTGATTTCTGCTTCTCTTTCCTGGGGGAGAGCTTCCCTCTGCCCGCTCTAGGCAGAGGTATAAGGTGTCCCCTGGGATTTGGACAGGACATCAGGAGGCGCCTAGCCTGAGGCACCTACTTACTGGCCAAGTGAAGGAGGCGGTTATAGTCTGACGCATGTGGCTTGGGTTTCGGCATGGGGTCCCACTCTTCCAACAGGGTGGCTGGGGCCTTTGGCTTTGACAACTGGAGGATCCGTGAGCTGGGGACTGCCATTTGGGCTGCCCTGGATACCTGGGACACCTGGAAAGAGAAATAGAAGGATTACATAAAACAGTCCATGATTCCTTCTGGGCCCTGGAGCAAAAGGACCCCAGGAGCAACACTAAAAGACACAAGACAGCCTGGGAAGAAGTTGGTTTTTAATGTATTCATCAAAGGATTAGTAACCATCATGTATAAAGAGCTCCTTCAAATCAATAACCAAAAAAAAACCAAAAGGGCTGAGCAAATGATACAGGAGATGAACCCTAAACGGTCAATAATCCTGTCTTTTGATCAATGTAATGTCAACAATTGTTGACAAATGTAAATTAAAACCACAAAATATCACTCCATGCTCACAAATTTGGCAACAATGAAAAAGTCTGATATTATCAAGCCCTGGTGAGAGACTCTCATGCATTACTGGAAGGAGAGTAAATTAGTACAGGCAGCTCAGGGAGCAATTCGTCTACTAGGTTCAGCCGAACATGCACAGGCTTGGTGACTGCCACATACAGGGACTCCTGCACCTGACCCGAAGAAGTGGGGGCAGGCATGTTCCCTGCAGCTTAGTTACCACGCACACGCCCCAGAAAGAGGCCGGCGCCCGACCGCTGGGGGCTGCACAAGCTGACTGCAGCATGTTCTCAAGAGAAGGCAACCCAGCAGTTAGACCATTTTTTCTCCATAAATCGGCACGCATTGCTCTAGAAAACAGTAATGAGGGAAGGCAAGACAGAAGTCATTTATGTTCACGAAACCACGAGACACGACCCAGGGGATTGGGTGGGCAGTGAGGCAGCACTGGCCGAGGTAGGAGACCTTGCAGACGTTTCACCCAGAAACCTGGCACACTCGCTCCGCAGATCAAAATTCTCAACAGTGGCCGGCGCAGTGGCAGCACTTTGGGAGGTGGAGGTGGGAGGATCACGTAAGTTCAAGACCAGCCTGGACAACATAGCAAGACTCCATCTCCACACACATTCCTGGCATTTTCCAGAAAACTCACAGTTCACTGAAAGTGTGTTCTTTGATAATTTGCACCAGCCTAGGCAGAGGCTGAGTACTGGGCAGCGCTTGGACACCCTTAACCTGGAGCCGGTTTCCCTCCCCTCTCCTCATAGGCATTCTGTTCCCCTTCACCAGCTGGCTCCCGCACACGTGTGTAGGAGTCCGCCTGCAAAATAACTAAGGAGTAGGCAAAGGACCACTTCACACGTCTCCCACTTACGCTTGGCTGGAAGAGGAACTGGCCATTCCTGATGCCTCTGGGGAGGGAGGTAAGGAAGGGGGGCAGCTGCTGAAATGTTTTCTTCCTTAAAAGGGAAGAGGAGGCGTCCGACCCACGCCTGCCTAGATGCTCCTGTCTGTCCGTTCTTGGAGCGCTACCTGAGAGTCTGTGATTGTTGGCTCGTCCTGTCTGGAGCCTGCGTGGAGGCGGAGGATGAAATGAAACCACCCCCAAAGGTCACTGTGAAATTTCAGTCCCTTTCTTCTTGAAATTGCTCCCCCATAAAAATCACAGACACACCTTTCAGCAAAGATATCATGGTGTTTACAATTTAAGCTCCCACGCAATGGTCCGTCTCCCTGCTCCCTCCCTCCTCTCTTCCCACCAGCCCCAGGCCTCCGTGCACACAGCTCTGGACGGGCTGCTGAGGTGGAGACTCCGTCCTGCCTTCACGGAGCTCCAGGGATGGAGGCGCAGCCCCCGATCCGTCCAAACCCACCGCAGAAAGCCGTCCTTGAGATCAGTGGGAAAGGGAACATGAACCGCGCATGTTGGTATCACGGAATCACTGTTCACTTGTTAGTGTGATCAGTGTTACCAGGATCACGTTTTAAAACGTCCTTGTCTGTTAGAAATCCCTACTGAGGTTTTATGGGGGAGATGGTGTGACTTTAAACATTTCCCAAGTGGGGTGTGACAAACCACAGAGGAGAAGACACGACCACACACAGGGAGGGAAATGGAAGTTAATGCCACGCGAGAAACGGACAAAGTGTTTAGGAATAGTCAGATGAACCAACCAACAAGCAAGCCGGCAACACAGGGTGCTGGCCGGTCGTCTGAGCTCACTCCCGCCTGGAGAACGCAAGACGGAGACCAGGATGGGGAGCGCCTGACCTGAGCTCACTCCCCGCGGAAGGCAAGATGGCGGCCCGAATGGGGAGCGCCTGAGCTCCCACTCCCCGCCCGGAGAATGCAAGACAGCGGCCAGGATGGAGGGCGCCTCAGCTCACTCTCCGCCTGGAGAACGCAAGATGGCGGCAACACGGAGGGCGCCTGAGCTCATTCCCTGCCTGGAGAAGACAAGATGGCGGCTAGGACGCGGAGCGCCTGAGCTCACTCACCGCCGGGAGAATGCAAGACGGCGACCAGGATGGCGAGCGCCTGACCTGAGCTCACTCCCCGCCTGGAGAATGCAAGATGGTGGCCCAAATGGAGAGTGCCTGAGCTCATTCCCTGCCTCGAGAAGACAAGATGGCGGCTAGCACAGGGAGCCCCTGAGCTCACTCACTGCCGGGAGAACGCAAGAGGGCGACCAGGATGGGGAGCGCCTGAGCTCCCACTCCCCGCCCACAGAATGCATGATGGCGGCCAGGATGGAGGGCGCCTGAGCTCATTCCCTGCCCGGAGAAGACAAGACGGCGGCTAGGACGTGGAGCGCCTGCTCACTCCCCGCCTGGAGAATGCAAGATGGCGGCCAGGACGGGTAGCGCCTGAGCTCAATCCTCGCCCAGAGAATGCAAGATGGCGGCCAGGATGGGGGGTACCAGACCTCACTCACCGCGGGTAAAAGGCAAGATGGTGGCCAGGATGGGGTGCACCTGAGATCACTCACCGCTGAGAAAAGGCAAGATGGCAGCCAGGAGGGGGAGCGTCTGAGCTCAATCCTCACCCAGAGAATGCAAGATAGCAGCCAGGATGGGGCGCACCTGAGCTCCCGCTCCCCGCAGGGTGAATGCAAGATGGCGGCCAGGACGCAGCACGCCTGAGTGCAATCCCCTCCCACAGAATGCAAGATGGCGGCCACGATGGGGAGCACTTGGGTTCAATCCTCGCCCGAAAAATGCAAGATGGCCGCCAGGATGGGGTGCGCCTGAGCTCCCACTCCCCACCAGAGAAGGCAAGATGGCAACCAAGATGGTGAGCGCCTGAGCTCAATCCCTGTCTGGAAAATGCAAGATGGCGGCCAGGTTGAGACGCACCTGGGCTCAATCTTCGCCTGAAGAATGCAAGATGGCGGCCAAGACGGGGCGCGCCTGAGCTCCCACTTCCCGCCCAGGGAAGGCAATATGGCGGCCAGGACGGGGCGCACCTGAGCTCACTCCCCACCCAGAGAAGGCAAGATGGTGGCCAGGATGGGGCGCGCCTGAGCTCCCACTTCCCGCCCAGAGAAGGCAAGATGGCGGCCAGGACGGGGCGCGCCTGAGCTCACTCCTAGCCCGAAGAATGCAAGATGGCGGCCAGGACGGGGCACGCCTGAGCTCCCACTTCCCGCCCAGAGAAGGCAAGATGGCGCCGCCACTTTGGACAACCGTTGGTCAGTTTTTTAAAAGTTAGCTATGCCCAGTAACTGAGAAATCCCGATTCTTACACTTCCACAAAAAGCTGCATACAGGTGTTCGTGGCAGCTTTACTGTAACAGCCGCAAACTGGAAGCCACCCAAAGTCCCTTCAGTGGGCGCCTGGATCGGCCAACTGATGACAAGGAATAAACGACCGACCCACGCGAGAGTCCCATGCACGGCGGGGGCGGCAGAAGCCGGGTCAAGTCCGCGGGGTTCCTTTTCTGCGACTTTTCGGAAAAGCAAAAGGTGCAGGGGGAGAGCAGGTCAGCGGCCGCCAGCGGCCGGGTGTCCGGCCTGAGCTGGGGAAGAGATGAGCGTCTCCATGCGAAGTGGACTGAGCGCTTTCGGAACACCCGAGATAAGATTGTTCTAATTCCCGAGTGTGAGCTGGAAGCTCTGGGATCCACCCCGGGCTGAAACGCAGGGAAGGATGACCCCGGGGCAAATCTGAAGACCGGGATTGATCCAAGCAAAGCTGCTCCCAAACCAAGGCTGCCGCCCTGTGCCGCTTCCCCTCCTCCCCCGACTCCCAGAGGCAAAGCCTCTTTCCTCTGCCGGGTCCCTCCCGCCCGGCGTGGGTGAGTCGCGGGGTCACGGGGCACCCACCTCAGACATGGGCACGCTCCAGATGTTGTTACGAATCTTCGGGGCGGCCAGTTCCTTCAGGCGACTCGTCGCTCGGTATTCCAGGCAGGACCGAGGAATGGGCCAGACAGGAGTAGTCCTGAGGGAGGTCCCCATTTCAGACCAGCAGCTCGGCCCGGGGAGGGGGGGGTGTGTGTGCGTGTGTGTGTCTGTCTTTCCCAGGTGTGTGTGTGTGTCTGTCTGTCTGTCTGTCTGTCTTTCCCAGCTCCTCTGTTTCTGGGGTAGTTGGTGGGTTTTGAAAGCGTCTCCAAGCAGGGATTCATAGAGTTCTCAAGCACAGAGCTACCATCTCCCAGGGCTGTCTCTGCTCGGTGTGCAACGTCCACCCTCAGGCCCAGGCCTTCCCCCATTCCCTTCTGGGATGGCAGCTCCTCCCAGGCCTTCTCCACACACCCCCATCATCAAGAGCCTGGAGTGAGGACTTGGACTCAAGGGAAGAAAGTGTTTGTCCTGAGGTTGTCATGCAAAGCTGGGGAAAGCGAAGTACAGCTGAGCTCGCGGGGCTGCGCCTTCTAAAATCAGGTCTCAGCTATGCCTCTGCCCGGAAATAAAGCCACATTTCATTGATTCTAAGGTAGGGTCTCCGCACTGGAACAGGTCTGAGGTTGGGATGCAGCTTACAAGTGCTGCCAGCCAGATGGCGGAAATGTCATGGCCACATCTGGCTGCCTCTGTGTGTGCTCAGATGTAGCTGTTCACGTGCTGTGCACTGCTGCTTCTACAGGAGTTAAGTTTAATTGCAATTTAAATTGTCTTCAGGTTACAATATGATTTGGCGTTAAAAAGTGCACAGATACCGGTGTGGAACAGTGTGGGCAACACCCACATCATCGTCTCTGTGTCAGAAGTGGTTCAAAACAGTTGAACACACTTCTGCTGTCTCCTTCAGCTGTGCTTTCCTTCATACACTGCATAAAGATGGGTAACGATATCTTGTGTCGAAATAACTCAGTATCACTTTTAACAAGCACGGGGGCTCTAAGTGATAAAGAATTTTGTACATAAAATAATATGTCTTACAATTTCTACATTTTTCGAGGAAACAAAATACAGTCACAATGGTGATAACAACATCTGAGCACGCACTGTGTCAGTCACTGTGCAAAGCCCCTTTCACGGGTGACCTCCACCACCAGCATTCCACAGCTGGCAATGCGGTTGCAAGGGGCCCAGCAGCCTGCTGGGGACGTGGGCTGGGAAGCGGGCCAACCCCATCTGAACACAGGCTGCCTAGAGCTAGGACCTGGACCCTTCCCCACGCCGCATCCTGTCAGGGGAGAATAAGGCATTTCTGCCAAACTCTGCCCTCCGAGTAGGCACCCAGTCCTCCTCCCCTCCTTTCCCCACCTGTTGTTGTTGTAATATTCCAGGTAGAATCTCCTGGGCCGAGACAGTTCCTCCACTCGGCGGGACACTGCTGCGCAAAACGGGAAACGGAGTCGGTGAACCCCAGCGTAAACACCCTGCAGTTCCCAGGGGCTTCTGCATGCGGAATTCAGCTTTTCACGAGCTTGGGCAGGAGGCCGAATTGGAAAAACTGTGGGCAGAGACAGCTGGGGACCAGACACCCCGCAGAGAGAAGACTTGCTATCCCTGATTTAGGGACAATGGGCTCAGAGGCCTGAAGGTCCTTGCTCGGACACGGGATGGGAGTGGCAGGGCTGGAATGGCAGCTCAGCCCCGTGGCTCCTCAACGGGGCTCAGTACAGATCTGGGAAAATGGGTTTTGTTCTGAAGTTCGTACAAGCCTGGGGTTTCCGGGGGCCTAGTGACGACTATGGGTCTAAAGTCAGGAACAGCGCAGGAGGGAACTGGCCTGTTATTCTCTTCTATGGGGAACTCTCGAAGTGTCTCATTTGAAGGCATCTATGATACCTCAATACCAAATTCCTCTCAAGAAAAGCATGGAAATCACTGTGGAAGGGAAAGCCGGGGGTCTTCTTCTAAATTCTTGCCCCGATTTGGCCCTGTCCTGGAGCGTGTTCCCCACAACCCTCACCCCCAGGACCAGTCTCAGCTCAGGCTCCTCAGGGGACAGACTCCAGTGGAGAGGACAGAGGCTCCCAGGATATGGGGCAAGGGAGGCCAGAAGTATCTGGATGGGGTGGGGCAGGTTCCCTGGAGGCCAGCAGCCGGAGGCAGGGGTCTCAGCAGGCACGGGCTCCACCTACCGGGCACTGTGATGGTGAGGGTGGTGTCTTCAAGGAACCGCTCGGTCCAGTACACAGAGGGCCTGGAATAAGTGAGCAGCTCAGGGCAAGGGAGGCAGAGAGCCTTGGCCCTGCCCAGAAACAAGCCTGGGTCTCTGCTGGGAGGGTGGCCAAGGGGGGGTGTGGAGTTGCTGGAAGAGGGAGTAGGACAGGGAGGGGGCCACCGGGACGTGTGGATTGTTGTGAGCAAGGCTGATGTCCAGAGAGGGAGGTAGCTGGGGAAAAGCACAGCTCAGAAGAGGGCCCAGGGCCATCTCCTGGGAGCAGACCCAGGTCACAGCCGATTGCCCGAGTCCAAAGCACAAGGGTGGAGAGCCCCACATCTGAGGAACCCTCCCCATCCTCCTCCCTAGAGAGAAGAGGGTGGCTCGAGTGGAGGGGCTCCCCGGAACCTGACACGTGTCCCCCGGCATAGGCAGATGGAGGAGACAGCCCTGGACTTACCAGTAGAGACAGAACCGTAAGCTCATCTTGCATGGGAAAATCCAGGCATACCCCTTACCACAGCATCCCTTCCTGCGAGGAGACAGGGTCCGAGCCCCCACTGCCTTTTGCCCTGGGTCTCCCGTTTGCTCCCAAACTCCTCACTCTCCTTTGGCCACCGCCCAGAGGGCCACCGAGGGCTGCAGTTCCCTAGCCAGTCCCGGTGTCTGGCCACCTCCTTAACCGGCCAACCCCATCTACCCTAAGTTTGCTGGATGTGGTGGCGGTTGTGGGAGGGGAGCCGAGCAGTGGGGACAGGAGGAGCCCGGGAAGGGGACAGAGGAAGCCCCAGCGCTGCCCCCACGAGGCCGGCCGTGGTTGGTCTGGCCTGTCCTCACCTGTCTTTCAGGACTTGCCAGTTTATCTTGGGCTCTGCCAGCTCCATGAGCCTCCTCCGCCTCCTCTTCCTCCTTGCTTTGGCCATGATGGTGCTGGGGAGCTTCTGGCTGATGGACAGCCGGCTTTGGGAGAATTCCATGTTGAAGTTGGAGCTGCTTTCTCTCCCCGACGCGTTTGGGGGCCCAGAGAAGTGTGGGTCTTGCTCGAGCGCCCTGCCCACCCGCCTCTCCTTTCCCGAGAAGGGTCTCTGGGGGAGGACTTTGGCACCACGAAGGCCTGGACCAAACCGCAGCTCCACTGCTGGCTGGATGGAAGACCCTGGCCAGGTCACCCGGCTCCCCAGGCCCTCAGCCTCTTCCTCTGTGAATTGGAGATGAGACCAGCTCCCACCTGGTGGGGCCGTTTCAGTGAGTTCTAAGGTAATGTTTGCGCATCTCACAAACATTTATCAAGTACCTACTGTATGCCAGGCCCCAGAGGGGCCACCAGCCTCTAAAGAGAGCAGCGCCTGCCTCCCAGAAAGCTCACAGACCGCGGGAGGGACACAGCAGCAGGCGAAGATGCCAAACGTCAGGACGTCTGCCCTGTCGCAGCTCTTGGCTCCCGTGTCCTCCCCGGGAGCCCCTCACGCTACCGCCGTTTTCTCTGCAGGCTGGCACGCCGCGGTGAGGACAGGGCCGCTGCTTTGTTCTTGGGCGGCACAAGTCCGAGGCAGCACGGAGACCACGGTGGGAAGGGAGCACCTGGGCGTGGGCGTGGGCCGGGACCACACGCTGCAGGGAGGGCGGGAGCCAAGTTCCAGAGGTAGGTAGAGTGCGCGCCTTGCTGGGGACACTCGGGCAACTCGCCCAGAATCACTGCCCCCAGTGCTGATTCGCTGAAGCGTTCGTTCACCCAGAACGTGTTCCTCCCGACCATTTAAAACGTTTTAGCCACGTGTGGTGCTTAGAATTGTTTCAGCTTTTGAGTTGGGAGGCTTTTTTTTCCCATTTCTTTTTCTCACTGTCTGACTTGAGGTCATCACTTGTTAAACTGTGAACTCTGGGCACCTGAACTCCGTCTGCCTGACTCCAAACAGCGCTGTTTACTCCACCTCCTGCCACTGGCTAGGGGAGCGTGTGCTGGTGTTTGCCTCAGGGCCCAGTGAGGGGTGCTGGCCACCAGCTGACCAGGCCCACGCCGGGAACAACCCTTTCGCACGCCCAGGGGCCTGCACCCAGGGGGCTGAGCCCTCCCCCACCGCGCCCGGGCAGGGCCGCTCCGCGGTGCCCACCTGATTTCAGGAATGTCCTCCTCTAAGTCCTTGCCCAGAACTCCCTCCAACTCAGAAACAGCCTCTTTGGGATCCAGGGTCTCCGAGAACTCCTCCCCGGCCACCTCCTCGGGGGGAAGCTCCTCTTCCGGGTCCTCCGGTCCCAGCTCCGCATTGCCCGGGTCCTGGTGTTCGGGGTCTGTGGCCCGCCGGCTCTCGTACACAGAGCTCTGGAGGCCACGGGGGTCACCGCTGAGCTCCCTTTCCGACCTGCCTGCAGCCTCAGAGCTGGGCTGGTTCCCGAGTGACCTTCGCCTGCTGTCCCCCATGTACAGGTCCCTTCCCAGCCCCCGCGGCCTCACTCCCTCAGCACCCAAATGTGTCTGTGGTGGCCGCGGCAACAGGAGAGTGTCCCCCACGTTCTCCACAGTCCACATTCTAACCCCTGCTCTGTCTACAATGCCGGTCACCTGGGCTTGCGCTGGCATCAGGACTCAGTCCTGGCAGTCGTGGCTCACAGGGACCTCCCAGGATTGGTTTAGGAAGGAGGCCTGAGGGGACCCTGCAGGGGTTATCTAGATATGGCTTCCCTCTCTTAAAAGGAGACACAAGGAAGAGACCGCGTTTCCTGTTCCTGTCACGCTGGGCCCGTCTGTCATGTCCAGAGCCCATGCAGCCTCCTTGTGACCATGAGGCCTGCCAGCCTGAGGGCAGACGGACTGAAAAGCGGGTCTTTGATGCCCTTGTCGAGCCTCTGAACTTAGCAGCCCTGGAATCCACCCTGTGTCCAGGCTTCTCATTACTTGAAACAATCAGCGTCCTCAGTACTAAGCGGTTTTGGCGAAGTTTCCAATCCGCAGCAGCTAGAACTGCACCCTCAGGGATACAGACCCTTCCGGCTCCAACCTCTCCTGAGAAATAACTTCAAACTAGGCTGTTCCGATTCTCACAAAATCATGGTTATAACTGGAGCATTCCCCAGGCTGCAGCCTTCCGGACCGCGTCGCAGCTCGTCAAAGGAGCTGAATTTCCCGCCTCTGCCACACCGTGCCCCACACAGCCTATCCCCCTCCGTGCCCCCCTAGTCTTTCCCTCTCCGTGCCCCCCTACCCTTTCCCCCTCTGTGCTGTGCCCCATCCAGCCTTTCCCCTGTGCCTCTGCCCAGCACTTCCCCCTTCTGTGCTTGGTGGTTTTCTACTCATCATTGAAGACTCAAGACTGTCAGTCCCCCATGCAGGGAGAGTCCCTGACCATCCCTCCCCTTTCTGGGCTCCCAGGCCTAAGACCCCCACCCCCACCCAGTGCTAGCCCACCCCAGAGTCCTGCTGTGTCCCTCACCCCTGCCACCAGTGTGGGGCCAGCCGTCCGGGCATGTGACCACTTGGCACACAAGAGACCCAGTTCATCAACACACGCAAAGCCCTCTCCAGCTCCCCGTCCCATCTCCCGGATGCTCTGCTCCCAGACGCAGCCGCGCCATCACCGCTGTCGGGAAAGGGGTCTCTCGGAGGACTCCAGGCAGAAAGGCCCCTGGGAGGGTCTGGTTCCATCCAGGAGGCCGTGGGAAAACCCCCTTTCTTGGCCTGAAGTTTCCTAAACCCTCACCTTGCACTCAGTGACTTATTTTTCTCCCTTTTTTTTTTTTGAGACGGAGTCTCGCTCTGTCGCCCAGGCTGGAGTGCAGTGGCCAGATCTCAGCTCACTGCAAGCTCCGTCTCCCGGGTTCACGCCATTCTCCTGCCTCAGCCTCCCGAGTAGCTGGGACTACAGGCGCCCGCCGCCTCGCCCGGCTAGTTTTTTTTTAATATTTTTTAGTAGAGACAGGGTTTCACCGTGTTAGCCAGGATGGTCTCGATCTCCTGACCTTGTGATCCGCCCGTCTCGGCCTCCCAAAGTGCTGGGATGACAGGCCTGAGCCACCGCGCCCGGCTATTTTTCTCTCTTAAGTTAAACCTGACCAAGATCTGTGGGTGCCTTCCACAAAGAGATGAGTTTGGCATTGTTGCCGCTGGAGGGCCTGTGGCCACTGCGGTTTCCAGGAGACCTCGTTCAGAGCACCGCACCCAAGGCTGCTCCCTAAACCTGCGCCAGTGACACGGGGTTAAGGATCTGGCAACCTCCAGCTCGCAGCACACCCCGAGCACGCAGGCTGCAGCGCGTTTGGCCCTCACGGCAGCCCGTGGTGGAGAGGAGACACAGATGAGCGCTCCAGGGTCATGGGAAACTCCCGGGGCCACACGGCTGGAGGAGCTGCACCCGGCACCTTCTCGGTGGAGTCAGGGCTGGTGTCTCTACAGCAGGAGCCAGAGGAGCCCAGGAGTGGGTGGGGACAGCAGAACTCCGCCCACCCTCAGGGGAGAGTTGGAGGGTCCCTGTCTGCTCCCATGTCCTGTGGAAAAGCAAGATGTTCACAGCCACAGTGCTTGATTTCTGAATGTCCTGTGATGTTGCTTTGAGCAGAAAATAGAGGGGGACGGGGACCAGGCTGCGGGGAGTGTGGGGTTCTGACTGCCCGGACCTGGGGCGTCTGCCTGGCAGAAAATAAACCAGGTCCCTACTGTGTTCCTCTCTGCTGCGGCTGCCTTAACATATCACAAGCAGAGGCTCCAGCAACACTGAGCGATCACCTGGCCGTCCTGGGCTCAGCAGCCCAATAGGGATCTCACTGGACTCAAGCCACGGTGTGGGCAGGGCTGGCTCCTGGAGCCTCCGGGGGGGGCTCGTCTCCTGCTCATTTGGTGGCTACAGAACTCAGTGCCTTGTGGTCGTAGGACTGAGATCTGTGTTCTTGCCGTGTGTGTGAGCTGGGGGCCCTTCCCGGCACTGCCATGTGTGTGAGCTGGGGGCCCTTACCGGCACTGCCGTGTGTGAGAGCTGGGGGCCCTTCCCGGCACTGCCGTGTGTGTGAGCTGGGGGCCCTTCCCGGCACTGCCGTGTGTGAGAGCTGGGGGCCTTTCCCGGCACTGCCGTGTGTGTGAGCTGGGGGCCCTTCCCGGCACTGCCGTGTGTGAGAGCTGGGGGCCTTTCCCAGCACTGCCATGTGTGTGAGCTGGGGGCCCTTCCCGGCACTGCCGTGTGTGTGAGCTGGGGGCCCTTCCCGGCACTGCCGTGTGTGAGAGCTGGGGGCCCTTCCCGGCACTGCCGTGTGTGTGAGCTGGGGGCCCTTCCCGGCACTGCCGTGTGTGTGAGCTGGGGGCCCTTACCGGCACTGCCGTGTGTGAGAGCTGGGGGCCTTTCCCGGCACTGCCGTGTGTGAGAGCTGGGGGCCTTTCCCAGCACTGCCATGTGTGTGAGCTGGGGGCCCTTCCCGGCACTGCCGTGTGTGTGAGCTGGGGGCCCTTCCCGGCACTGCCGTGTGTGAGAGCTGGGGACCCTTCCCGGCACTGCCGTGTGTGAGAGCTGGGGGCCTTTCCCAGCACCCAGAGGCCACTGCTCTTCTCAGTCCTGGCCCCACGCTCCATTTTCAAAGCCAGCAACGGCCAGTCTAACCCCTCACACGTGGATGCTCCACTGACACTCATCTCTGAGCAGGGCTGGGAAACCTGCTTGGTTATTACGGAAACAGGTGATTGAAGGAGGTCTGCCTGCATAAGCCGGGTGCTCTGACCCTCCAAGTCTGACCAGGTCTGGAACCCCAGTCCCACCAGCAAAGTCCGTTTTACCACATGAAATAACGTGCTCCCAGTGTCAAAGTCAAGCAGATAGAGACGCATTTTTACGTAAAACGTTTTGTTTGGAAAAATACATAAAAACAATTGCAATTTGGGGCATGCTCACAGGATGGGCGGTCTTTGGTATATCTGCAGCGCGAACAGGAGGGGCCTTTACTAGAAGGAGCAATGTTGTGTATCATTTCGAAAGAAAGCTCGCTGGAACTGGTGAAGTTTTGGGAGCTGGTGAGCCCTGACTGGGAGGGAGGTGGGGGCAGAAGGCATCTTCATGTCATTGAGGTCACTTCAGCAGCTCCCAGGTCAAACTGGCTTTCAGGTCACAGCAGGCCATTTTGGGCGCTGGCCTGTGATGCAATCCTGGGCAGGCACGTGCGTCCGAGTGCTTTTTCCCTGGTCTCCCGGCTGTCGTCGTGTTGGGTAACTCCCATCCATATCATCGCTTTCACACCAGGTCCCAGGGGCGAGGATGTGGACACTGTTGGGGGTCACTATTCCTTCTGTCACACCTACCTCATACCACACATAAAATCAGTCCTCAGTGGATATGGATGCTGAAACAAAACTTTAAAACTTACGGAAAAAAGTGAACGTGACCATGCTTTTGCCCTCCAGGTAGGGAAGGATTTTTTTTTTTTTTTTTTTTTTTTTTTTTTTTTTTTTTTTTTTTTGAGACTGAGTCTGGCTCTGTCGCCCAGGCTGGAGTGCGGTGGCCGGATCTCGGCTCACTGCAAGCTCCGCCTCCCGGGTTCACGCCATTCTCCTGCCTCAGCCTCCCGAGTAGCTGGGACCACAGGCGCCCGCCACTTCGCCCGGCTAGTTTTTTGTATTTTTTAGTAGAGACGGGGTTTCACCGTGTCAGCCAGGATGGTCTCGATCTCCTGACCTCGTGATCCGCCCGTCTCGGCCTCCCAAAGTGCTGGGATTACAGGCTTGAGCCACCGCGCCCGGCCGGAAGGATTTTTTTAACAAGACGTGTAGAGTGCTAATCATCCATGACCAATAAGTCAGCCATGTAAAACTTAAGCCTGATGTGCAGGACTCCTCAAAAACGTGGAAACAGAAGCCACGAACGGGAGGGCAGCATTTGTCATGTCTATAACTGATTAGTACCCAGCATAAATAAATAGCTCTTATAAATCAATAAGAAAATAGATGGGTGCTGGGCGAGGTGGCTCAGGCCTGTAATCCCAGCACTTTGGGAGGCCAAGGCGGGCGGATCACAAGGCCAAGAGATCGAGACCATCCTAGCCAACATGGTGAACCCCATCTCTACTAAAAATACAAAAAGTTAGCTGGGTGTGGTGGTGGGCACCTGTAATCTCAGCTACTTAGGAGGCTGAGGTAGGAGAATCGCTTGAACCCAGGAGGCGGAGTTTGCAGTGAGCCGAGATCACACCACTGTACTCTAGCCTGGGTGACAGAGTGAGATTCCTCTCCAAAAAAAAAAAAAAAAAAAAAAAAAAGGAAAGAGCAGAACCGCAGTGATAAGCAGATGTAGGAGGTGGAGCAGAACCGCGGTGATGAGCAGATGTAGGAGGTGGAGGAGAACCGCGGTGATGAGCAGATGTAGGAGGTGGAGGAGAACCGCGGTTCTCCTCCACCTCCTACATCTGCTCATCACCGCGGTTCTGCTCCACCTCCTACATCTGCTTATCACTGCGGTTCTGCTCTTTCCTTTTTTTTTTTTTTTTTTTTT
>NC_037687.1:287875-300046 GCF_003255815.1 Theropithecus gelada
GGAACACCGAGACGGCCACCACTGCTCCCCGTCACAGGAACACCGAGACGGCCACCACTGCCCCCCGTCACAGACGGGAACACCGAGGTCAGTCCTCGAACAGCCCTGAAGGCACAGCCACCATTGCTCCCTGTCACAGACGGGAACACAGAGGTGCAGTGACATCAGTGGCTCCCCAGGGCCCGGCTGTGAGCAGCTCTGACACGGCAGCCCCTTCTCCCGGCATCTGGATGCGGTCAAGCCCGTGGACCAGGCAACCTGGCTCTGCTTCCTCCACGCTTGCCAAGAGCCTCGGAAGGAGGCCCTTCCTCACCTGCGAACACGAGGGCTGGACACGAACATACAGCACGCTGGGCCCACGCATGCGCGGCCTGAGGCAGGCATCC
This sequence comes from Theropithecus gelada, assembly GCF_003255815.1. Taxonomy (NCBI): domain Eukaryota; kingdom Metazoa; phylum Chordata; class Mammalia; order Primates; family Cercopithecidae; genus Theropithecus; species Theropithecus gelada. The sequence continues at coordinate 288,262 of NC_037687.1, forward strand.
GCAGCCGATTGCCGAGGGCTGGGCACACACATACAGCACGCTGCGCCCACGGCCACGCCCATGCCACGCCGGCCTGAGGCAGGCATCCGCAGCCGATTGCCGAGGGCCACACAGTTTCCCTCTGAGCTCTGGCAAGGCCTCAGAACCCTTCTCAACCCTTAGCCAAGGCCAAGTGGTCTGAGAGGCCCAGGAGCTTTACTCTGTGTGGTCCTCGGGGTGCCATGAACCCGACCCCAGGGCCAGCAGCACCTCCAGGCCTAGCCTTCCTAGCCCCCGCCCCGGCTGGCTCCCAGCCCAGGCTGCTCCACTGCGGGCCCGGCCAGCAGCATCTGTTGCCATGGTACCTGCTGGGGTAGCAAGCCCCCCCCCCCCCCACAGTGGGACATCACCGCAGCAGCCGGCGAGATTTAAATGCAGGCAGCGGATTAGATCTGAGCATTGTGTGGATGTGGAATTTCCCGACGTTGACAACAGCCCCAGGTTTATAAAAGAGAATCCTGGTTTTTAGAAAAGATACGGTGGCATGTTTAGGAGGAAGTGGGCATCGCACCTCCAGCATAGTCTTAAATGGTTCTGAAAATGCGTATAAATATGAATAGTGTACGGTACGTAGACAGCAGGTGGCTGTAGATACAGATAGAGAGGTACAAACACCGAAGATGACACAGCAAATGGGGAAAATCCAGCCTGCTGGTGACTCTGGTTAGAGTCAGGGGGAGTTCCTGCTGAATGGCAAGTAATCTTGCCATTTTCCTGTAAGGTCAAAATGATATCAAAACTAAAAGAAGGCCGGGCGCGGTGGCTCATGCCTGTAATCCCAGCACTTTGGGAGGCCGAGGCGGGTGGATCACGAGGTCAGGAGATCGAGACCATCCTGGCTAACATGGTGAAACCCCGTCTCTACTAAAAAAAATACAAAAAAAAAACTAGCCGGGCGTGGTGGCGGGCGCCTGTAGTCCCAGCTACTCGGAGGCTGAGGCGGGAGAATGGCGTGAACCCGGGAGGTGGAGCTTGCAGTGAGCCGAGATCGCGCCACTGCACTCCAGCCTGGGCGACAGAGCGAGACTCCGTCTCAAAAAAAAAACAAAAAACAAAAACTAAAAGATGTGAAAATAATATCCAAAGCGTAGAGTCTTGGGCCAGCCCTCCACCCTGCCTCCTACAGAGACCCCCAACTCTGCAGGTCTAGATGGGCTCAGACTTGGATTTAATCAGCATCAAGGAGCGTATGACGGGTTCCGTTGTGTCTCCCCTCAAAATACTGCCCGTCCCTGGAACCCATGGTGGGACCTTATTTGGAAATAAGGTCTTTGCGGATGTGATGAGTTAAGATGAGGTAACCCTGGAGTCAGGTGGACCCTCAGTCCAATGACCGGCATCCCTCTAAGGTGAGGAGTGGGCTCACGACACACTCAGGGGCAGCGACCGTGCAAGGACAGCGGCAGAGACTGGACTGAGGCATCTATAGGCTGAGGGCTGCCGGCCACCACCACCAGCTGGAGAAGGGCACAGACACAGTGTCCCTCTGAGTCTCTGGAAGGAACCAGCCCTGCTGACACCTGGATGGCAAAGCTCTGGCCTCCAGAACCGTGAGGACACATCTCTGCTGTGGGCACACCCAGGCCGTGTACCTTCGCTACGGCTGCCCCAGGTGGCGGCTGCTCAGCCCGCAGGGAGGGGCAGTGCTGGCCCCATCCAAACGCTTCCGGAAAAGCTGCCAAGGTCCTGCACAACCGTTCATTCATTTGCGAGTACATCAACCATACATTGGGCACCGACTGTGTGCCACGCCCACCCCGGCAGAGGCCCTGGGGACCCAGCTGTGAACAAAATTGGCAAAATCCCTGCCCTCCTGGAGCTGGCGTCTTAGTGGGGAACACAGGCAAGAAACACAACTGGTGAATCAGAGTCTGTCAGCCAGGAGAACGCAGCAGAGAGGAGATGGCAGAGTCTTAGGGAAGATAGGGAGGTCAGGGAGGCCTTCCCAGGAAGGGGACTTTGGGCAAAGACAGAAGTGAAGGAGGTGAGGAAGGGACTGGGAGGTGATCAGGGGAGAGTGCACCAGGAGGAAAGGCCCAGAGGTGGGATGGGGCCAGAGCCTGCAGGGACGGCAGGGAGATACCAACGCACAGTGGGGTGAGTGTGGCTGGGGAGGAGGGCATTGGCATGGACCCCATTCTGTGGGGCCCATGGCTCTACAAGACCAACCATCCCTGAGTTTGGATAGACATCTGTGCAGCCCTGTGCCTGGCAGGCACCCCCGCTCTGCAGCAGCTCTCTCTGCTCCTCGGAACACTCACGCTTTGAAGGTCTTCCCTGGCCTTCAGGGCGGGCTATGTGAGGGTCTCCAGGTGAAGGACCACATGGGCAGGCAGTGCTGGCGGCCCTGCCGCATGTGCTGGTGTAATCTGAGGTTTGCTAACCCGTCGCCCACCCTTATTATTGTGCAATTAAACACTTGAGGCAGAGGATGACGTGGTTAAAAATAGCCCTTCCTTTCAGCCAGAGAGAGCCCGTGAGTGTGAGTGGGTGTGAGGAGGTCCTGGGGGGCCAGTGGGGATGGTGTCTGCAGCTGCCTGTGAAGGTGGGAAGATGCCCCAGACCCCCATCCTACTGATTTCTCAGAAAAAATCTTAGCACCTTGGCCATCACACACATTTATTCAGCTAAAACTTGAACACTTGCTATGTGCCAAGCACGGTTCTGGGCCTGGGAAGAGCCTGGGAGGTGGTCCTGGCCCCCACAGAGAGCCGAGAAGAAAGCAAAGAAGAGTTGGGGGACGGTGGAAGGCAGAGAAGGCCATTGAGGTGAAGGCCATGAGGGTATCTAGGAATAGTACAGCACGAGTAAAGACTCTGAGACCAACGTGCCTGCTGTGCAGACAGAACCAAAAGGAGGCCCATGCGGCTGCAGCAGACTGAGCAAGGGAGAGAAAGGGAGGAGGTGAGAACAAGGAGGTGGCCAGGCAGGTCATGCAGGGCCTGGTGGGAATGGGAAGGACTTGGGTTTTTACCGTGAGAACCAGGGCAGAGGCAACAGAGCTGGTCTAGGGACAAACAATGGAACAGATGATAAGGAAGGATGGTGGGGATGGGTGATGATGGGGAAGGATGATGGTGAAGGATGATAGAAAAGGACGATGGAGAAGGATGGTGGGGATAGGTGATGACAGTGAAGGATAATGGGGAAGGATGATGGGGGAGGGTGATGATGGAGAAGGATGATGGGAAGGATGACAACAAGGATGATGGGAAGGATGACGAGAAGGATGATGGAGAAGGATGATGGAGAAGGATGATGGGAAGGATGATGGAGAAGGATGATGGGAAGGATGATGGAGAAGGATAATGGAGAATGATGGAGAAGGGTAATGGGGAAGGATGATAGGGAAGGGTGGTGGGAAGGATGATGGAGAAAGATGATGGGGAAGGATGATGGAGAAGGATGATGGGAGAATGACAGGAAGGATGATGGAGGATGATGGGAAGGATGATGGAGAAGGATGGTGGGAAGGATGATGGGAAGGATGATGGAGAAGGATTATGGGAAGGATGATGGAGAAAGATGGTGAAGGATGATGGAGAAGGATGATGGAGAAGGATAGTGGAGGATGATGGAGAAGGATGGTGGAGGATGATGGAGAAGGATGGTGGAGGATGATGGAGAAGGGTAATGGAGAAGGATGATGGGAAGGATGATGGAGAAGGATGATGGGAAGGACGATGAGAAGGATGACGGGAGGGATGATGGAGAAGGATGATAGGAAGGATGATGGGAAGGATGAGTGGAATGGAGAAGGATGAATGGAATGGGTTATGAAAGGGATCATAGGGTGGATGATTGGGCACCAAGTGAGAGGATTCTGTGACGCCTTTTTTTTTTTTTTTTTTTTGAGATGGAGTCTTGCTCTGTCACCCAGGCTGGAGTGCAGTGGCACAATCTCGGCTCACTGCAACCTCTGCCTTCTGGGTTCAAGCGATTCTCCTGCCTCAGCCTCCCAAGTAGCCGAGATTACAGTCACCCGCCACCACATCCGGCTAATTTTTTTGTGTTTTTAGTAGAGACGGGGTTTCACCATGTTGGCCAGGCTGGTCTCAAACTCCTGACCTCAGATGATCCACCTGCCTCGGCCTCCCGAAGTGCTGGGATGACAGGCGGGAGCCTCTGCACATTAACCACTTTGACACGATCAGGTCAGTGTCTTTTAGCACCTTCACAATGTTGTGCAACTGTAACTTCTATTAAGCTCCAAAACATTTTTTTTTTTTTTTGAGACGGAGTCTCACTCTGTTGCCCAGGCTGGAGTGCAGTGGCCGGATCTCAGCTCACTGTAAGCTCCACCTCCCAGGTTCACGCCATTCTCCTGCCTCAGCCTCCCGAGTAGCTGGGACTACAGGCGCCTGCCACCTCGCCCGGCTAATTTTTTGTATTTTTTAGTAGAGACGGGGTTTCACCGTGTTAGCCAGGATGGTCTCGATCTCCTGACCTCATGATCCGCCCATCTCGGCCTCCCAAAGTGCTGGGATTACAGGCTTGAGCCACCGCACCCGGCCAACATTTTTTTAAAATAAATTGTTGGGATCTTGCTTTTTGGTCCAGGCTGGAGCGCAGTGGCATATTCACAGCTCACTGCAGCCTCCAATTCCTGGGCTCAAGGGATCCTCAAGGGATCCTCCTGCCTCAGCCTCTCAACGTTGCTAGGATTGTAGGTGCAAGCCACTTTGTCTAGCTCCCCAAGACATTCTTCTTATCTCAAAAAGAAATCCTCTGGATTTACCTGTATTTGACATCTCATATAAATATAAGCAGACAATATGCGTCCTTTTGTGCCTGAGTTTTTTCACTGAGTGTCATGTTTCAAGGCCATGCTCCATTTTTTGTGTGATTGACTACTATTCCAGTGTACGAATATGCCACATGGTGGTTAATCTCTCTCTGTCGATGAACATTTGGGCTGTTTCTATGTTTTGAATGATGTAAATAGAGCTGTTACAAACATTAACACACCAGTGTTTGTTTGAATGACAGTTTTCAGTTCTTTCGGGTGCACTCAGGAGTGGAATTGCTGGGCCATGTGGAACTTCTGCGTTTACCTTTTTGAGGAACTGGCAGACTGTTTGCCACGGCGGCTACACCACGTTAGAGCCCTGTCAGCAGTGTGTAGAGGCCTTGTTTCTCCCCAGCCTCACCGACACTCATTATTTTCCATATTCTTGATTACAGCTCTCCTAGTAGGTGGGAAGTGGTATCTCATTTTAGTTTCAATTTGCATCTTGGTAATGACGAAGGATGCCTAGCATGTTTTCGTGTGCTTGTTGGCCATTTGTATATCTTCTTCCAATAAATGCCCATTGAAGTCTTTTGCCCTTTTTTTTTTTTTTTTTTTTTTTTTTGAGACGGAGTCTTGCTCTGTCGCCCAGGCTGGAGTGCAATGGCCGGATCTCAGCTCACTGCAAGCTCCGCCTCCCAGGTTTATGCCATTCTCCTGCCTCAGCCTCCCGAGTAACTGGGACTACAGGCACCTGCCACCGCGCCCGGCTAATTTTCTTGTATTTTTTTTTAGTAGAGACGGGGTTTCACCGTGTTAGCCAGGATGGTCTCGATCTCCTGACCTCGTGATCCTCCCGTCTCGGCCTCCCAAAGTGCTGGGATTACAGGCTCGAGCCACCGCGCCCGGTCTTTTGCCCATTTTTTAATGGGGTTGTTTGTCATTTTGTTGCTGAGTTGTATGAATAGTTTGTGTGTTCTGAATACTTGGTCCTGATGAGCTCAGTGAACATTTATAAATAAACTCACCATAGCAACCCCCGCCCCAATGAAAACACCAACCATGACAGCCCCCAGGGGCCCCTCATCCCTCCTGGTCCCTGCCCCGGGGGCCCCATCCTGACTTCCATTGCTGGCAGCAGATAGGCTCATGTTGGCCGCTCTTGAATTCCTCCTGCCTGGGCTGCCCCGTGTGTTCCACCAAGTGTGGCAGAGAGACGATGTGCTGCCGTGTGCAGCGGCTCCACCTGCTTGCTGAGAAGGTTCCCGGTGCGTCTGGAAGGCAGAGGCTCCTGGGCTGGCTGGTAGGTGACGCTGACAGAGAGGACTCAGCGGGCCCCCCCGCCCCCGTCCACCATCCCAAACATCTAGTCCTCGCACATCCCGGAAGCTTTGCAGCCTCAGTCTCTTCCAAATGTGTCTTGCTCCTCTCTGCTCACCCTGGTGCCAGGCGTCTGCCTCTCCCATCCAGACCCAGCACCAGTGCCCTGCCCTCCCGTTGGCTTCTGTGCTCCCCGGCCGTGCCCCTTCCTTCCAAACACTTCAAGTCATTCTGAAACATTCATCCAAGCCCTTTGCCCCCAGGATGAAGTCCACACTCCTCTTACAGTCCCCCTCTGTGACCCACAGGCCTCCTGGAAGTTTTGGGGCCAAGTCCTTTCCGCTCTGGAGTTTCACAACCCTTTTGTCCTCTGGCCTCCTCTTCCAGGAAGTCCTCCAAGGGCAGGACTCAGACTAGGCGCCCACCGCAACGCCTGTCGACGAGAAACAGCCTCAGTCAGGAACTCGGGCAGACCAGGGACGGTGCCTGCTCCACGACACCCGGGAGTCTGCTGTAAGACCAGGAGGCTGGGGCCTGCGGGGGCTGCCAGCTGCACCTGCCTCCCTGGGCCACCTCCTTCTCATGGCCTGGGCTTGGAAGCCACCCACGGCCACTTTCTATTGCTTGGAGCCATCTGGAGGGGATGGGCCCAGAGGCCACTGCCCACGGGGAGAGTCCTGGCTCTGGAGAGCGCGGGGCCGGGAACATTATGTCAGGGACACCCCGGAGCTGTGGTATCCCCGACACGAGCTTGAGGCACACCAGCTCTCAGTCCACATTTGCCAAAGGAGAGAGGAACAGCCAACACGTATGACGCTCACCGTGTGCAGCCAACACGTATGACCCTCACCGTGTGCAGCCAACACGTATGACCCTCACCGTGTGCAGCCAACACGTATGACCCTCACCGTGTGCAGACAACAGTGTGAGCCCTCACCATGTGCAGACAACGCATATGATCCCTCACCGTGTGCAGACAACACGTATGATCCTCACGGTGTGCAGACAACACGTATGACCCTCACCGTGTGCAGACAACAGTGTGACCCTCACCGTGTGCAGACAACACGTATGACCCTCATGGTGTGCAGACAACACATATGATCCCTCACGGTGTGCAGACAACACGTATGATCCCTCACTGTGTGCAGACAACACGTATGACCCTCACGGTGTGCAGACAACACGCCCAGAGCTTTACACGACTCCCTCGTAGGGGCTTGATTGAGCGACTGACTGCTTGCCACAGGGTCGCCCTCAAGCTCCAGGGTGTCTGGCGCTGTGGGACCCAAGTCCCATGGTTGGTCTTGCTGCTGTGACCCTCCCTACCCTGGACCAAGACGCTCCTCTCAGGCAGGGCAGAAATCACCTCCCAAAGCCAAGGCAAAGCCCAGACCTCACCCTGCACAAGAGGATTCCTCACCACACGGGGGAAGGTGCGGGTCCCATCCGTGGCGCTGCAGCCGGGCTCACCTGGAGACCAGGACTGGGTGCCACAGGTGCTGGGCCAGCGCTCACCCCAGCCCCACCAGCAGTCAGGGAGGGTACGGGGCACTGCAGAGGGGAAACTGAGTCACAGAGAACGGAGGGACTTGTCAGGATTCTGACCCATGGCTGGCAGAGCACAGCTCCACACCCCATGTGGGGCCACGCGGCCCTGGGGCCCTCTCAGGCCTTGTCGCCCTCTCAGCCGGCGGGTAGGGACCGGCCATGCTAGTGGGTGTCCAATCCCACTCGGAAAGGGCAGCGTGGGTCCAGCCCTGGTCCGAATTCCTGTCCTGCCAGCTGGGAGGTGTGCGCAGGCCCCTTTGCCTTCTGTGCCTCGGTGTTTCCATCTATGGATGGCAGTTGGCAGCGTCTTGGTGAGGATTCGGCGGGTCCTGCCGCCCACCCACCCACCCACCCACGATGGGCTTAATCAACAGGCCCTGGCCGGGCGCGGTGGCTCAAGCCTGGAATCCCAGCACTTTGGGAGGCCGAGACGGGCGGATCACGAGGTCAGGAGATCCGAGACCATCCTGGCTCACACGGTGAAACCCCGTCTCTACTAAAAATACAAAAACTTAGCCGGGCGAGGTGGCGGGCGCCTGTAGTCCCAGCTACTCGGGAGGCTGAGGCAGGAGAATGGCGTGAACCCGGGAGGCAGAGCTTGCAGTGAGCTGAGATCCGGCCACTGCACTCCAGCCCGGGCGACAGAGGTGACAAACCGAGACTCCGTCTCAAAAAAAAAAAAAAAAATCAACAGGCCCTGCCCTGCGTGTGACCCTGGAGGGAGGCTCTGGGACCACGTCACTCTACAGTAGAGTAAACTGAGGCGCAGGCACCGGGTCGCCCGCCTGTGGTCGCCCGTGGAGCCAGGGCTCAGTGCCGGCCCGTGGGAATCGCCGCCCTCGTGGGGAGGGGCATGTGCACGGGTCGCTCACGCCTCCTCCTTTTTATTGAAGTCATTTTTCTCCTCCTGTAGGCGGAACTGGCCGTGGGCAGCCCTCCCTCCTACCCCCAGGAGCCCAGAAGAAAACAGAAGCTTAATTGAATCCGGCACTGGGGCGGTGGGTGCAGCAGAGAGAGGCCGAGGGAGCCCCCGCCTGGGTGGGTCTGAGGCCGCCAGTAATTACGGCCCTGATGTGATTATATTAATTATCGTCGCTATTTTGTGCCGGCTTCCGCCCGGTGAGCCTGTGGACTGAGCTCTACCACACACAAGCCCCCAGGGCTCATCATAGACAGAGCCTTCGGCCTGGGGAGCCTGAGACCCAGAGAAGCCACGCGGCTGGCCCTGGCCGCACCCCAAGTGGAAGGTGGGGCTTGAAGCTCGCCCTGCTAGCTCCCCACACATGTCAGGGTTTCAAGGCCCCAGAGAGGAGATGCCACAAGGCAGGGGCCCTGGGAAGGTGTTACTCCTCCTCCTGGGATGGGACACCCACTGGATCAGTGTTCTCTGGCTGTCAACTTAAAAAATGAATCAGCCGGACGTGCTAGCTGATGCCTGTAATCCCAGCACTTGGGGAGGCCGAGGTGGGTGGATCACCTGAGGTCAGGAGTTTGAGACGAGCCTGGCCAACTTGGCGAAACCCTGTCTCTACTAAAAATACAAAAAACTAGCCGAGCATGGTGGCGGGCGCCTGTCATCTCAGCTACTTGGGAGGCTGAGGCAGGAGAATTGCTTGAACCCAGAAGGCAGAGGCTGCAGAGAGCCCACATTGCACCACTGTACTGCAGCCCAGAAAACAGAGCAAAACTCCATCTGCAAAAAACAAACAAACAAAACAAAACAAAACAAAACAACCTGAATGAAGCCGGCTTGAGCAAAGAAGGGACTTTACTGGCCCACCCTCTGAAGTGGTGCGCTGTTATGGACTTCAGGCATAGCTGGATCCAGGTGTCCACAATGTCTCCAGGCTTCTGACTGCTCATCTCTTGGCTCTGTTGTTCCCTATGACGGCTCCACGCTGAAGAAGGGGCATCTTTGGCCGGGCGCGGTGGCTCAAGCCTGTAATCCCAGCACTTTGGGAGGCCGAGACGGGCGGATCACGAGGTCAGGAGATCGAGACCATCCTGGCTAACATGGTGAAACTCCGTCTCTACTAAAAAATACAAAAAACTAGCCGGGCGAGGTGGCGGGCGCCTGTAGTCCCAGCTACTCTGGAGGCTGAGGCAGGAGAATGGCGTGAACCTGGGAGGCGGAGCTTGCAGTGAGCTGAGATCCGGCCACTGCACTCCAGCCTGGGCGACAGAGCGAGACTCCACCTCAAAAAAAAAAAAAAAAAAAAAAAAAGAAGGGGCATCTTTGTGTAATTTGCACCAAACAGGCTGCCCCCTGCCTGTGGTGCCCATGGCCTTCCTGAGGGTCGGGAGGCCCTCAGGATGGCCGCCACGCTGGAAGGAAAGACTGCTGGCAGGTGTGCCTGCCTCCTTCACCGCACAGCACCCACTGGGACCGAGCGGTCTGCAGCGCCAGGGATGCTGGAGGCCCTAACAGTAGATTCGCTCTGCTCAGGATCAATATCACAAGGCAGCAAACGACCACAGCCAGGAATGAACAAGGGCATCTGACTCCTCTGGGGTGGGGGCTTACCTGAAGGGCAGTGAGCCAAGACCTGAGGCAGGGCGAGACACCATGCAGGCGCGGCATCCCTGGGTGGTGCCCACTTAGAAGTGGAGCGGGAAGGGCATGGGCAGCCGCAGCTCCCAGACATCAGCACACACAGACGCACACACAAGTGCACACCAGCAGTGACGCAGGCACACACAAGCGCACACAGGGTTACACATGCATACACAGATCACATGCTTGTACATGCACATGCCAGCAGGCACGCGGTGATGCAGGCACACACAAGTGCACGCAGTTACACATGCACACACAGCTCACATGCTTACACATGCACATGCCAGCACACACGCGCTGACACAGGCACACACAAGTGCACACAGTTACACATGCATACACAGCTCACGTGCTTACACGTGCACACGCCAGCACACACGTGCTGATGCAGGCACACACAAGTGCACAGTTACACACATGCATACACAGTTCACATGCTTACACATGCACACGCCAGCACACACACGGTGACGCAGGCACACAAGTGCACACTTACACACATGCATACACAGCTCACGTGCTTACACATGCACATGCCAGCACACACGTGGTGATGCAGGCACACACAAGTGCACACAGTTACATGCATACACAGCTCATGTGCTTACACATGGACACACCAGCACACACGTGGTGACACAGGCACACACAAGTGCACACAGTTACATGCATACACAGCTCATGTGCTTACAAATGGACACACCAGCACACACGTGGTGACACAGGCACACAAGTGCACAGTTACACACATGCATACACAGCTCACGTGCTTACACATGGACACACCAGCACACACATGGTGACACAGGCACACAAGTGCACAGTTACACACATGCATACACAGCTCACGTGCTTACACGTGCACACACCAGCACACAGGCAGCTACACTCGAGTGCTTGCAGGCACTCACCTGGTCACAGGGCCACTGTTACACCGAACAGATGACACAGTAACATGGGCACACGTGCAGTCACATTGCACACACGTGCAGAAGCACATGGCTACGTATGTGCACCTGCCTGGCACGTACACACACGCAGCCTAGGGATGTGTGGCTGGGGCTGACGAGGGTACCAGGCGCCCGTAGCCCTGTCAACCCATCCCAGGCCCTGACCGGGACTCCTTAGTGCAGCTCCTCAGGCCACTGTCAGGAGGCGGGGCTGTGCCGAACCCCCAATCCCAAAAGCTCCTGGTGGATTTGAGATGGCAGAGACCTCTGGGCCCCGCGGGCAGTGGCAGAGACAAAGCCCAGCCTGGGCTCAGAGCACGGAGATGGGCCCTGTCCTGAGGGATCTGAGGGGGGACCGGGTCCCATCTTGAGGGATCTGGGGGGGATGGGGTCCCATCCTAAGGGGTCTTGTGGGGGACGGGATCCCGTCCTGAGGGGTCTTGTGGGGGACGGGGTCCTGTCCTGAGGGGTTGGGGGGGTAATGGGGTCCTGTCCTGAGGGGTCTGGGTGGGGACGGGTTCCCGTCCTGAGGGGTCTGAGGGTGGATGGGTTCCTGTCCTGAGGGGTCTGTGGAGATGGGTTCCTGTCCCGTGGGATCTGGGGGGGGACGGGGCCCTGTCCTGAGGGGTCTGAGGGGGG
>NC_037687.1:304993-336564 GCF_003255815.1 Theropithecus gelada
GGGGGGGGTAATGGGGCCCTGTCCTGAGGGGTCGGGGGGGGTAATGGGGCCCTGTCCTGAGGGGTCTGTGGAGACGGGTTCCTGTCCCGAGGGGTCTGGGGGGGACGGGATCCTGTCCCGTGGGATCTGGGGGGGGACGGGGCCCTGTCCTGAGGGGTCTGAGGGGGGACGGGGCCCTGACCTGAGGGGTCTGTGCAGACAGGGTCCTGTCCTGAGGGATCTGGGGGGGGATGGGGTCCCGTCCTGAGGGGTGTCAGGGGAGACGGGTCGGTGTCTGGTGGGGGTAGTGGAGATGGGGTCCTGTCTGAAGGTTCTGGGTGGAGCTGGGACCCACCCTGTAGGCACCGTGTGGGGTCAGAGTCCTGTTTCCTCACATGGGTGCCGTCACAGAGCTGGAATCGTGGAGCGGCACCCAGACCTGCTGCTCCAAGGGAGCGGTGGTTCATCAGGGACTGGGCTCCTGCCCCCTGCCTGCCTCCGCCCGGGGCAGGAGAATGTGGAGGGCATTCTGAACGTCGGTGGAAAGGACCTCACTGATCTGGAACCCTCTCCACCGCCTCCCTGGAGTTCACGGCAGAGCTCTCTCGTTATTAAACAGCCAGGCAAGCCAACCTCCACCCCCGTATTCCCGAAACACCTTTATTGCACTATAAACAGCTTTTATAAACAAACACACTTGGCGAGTGTCTTACAGATTTACCCACAGTCAACCTCAGACACTAAGATATCAAACAGTGCAGGGGCTGTTAAACGGGGGACCCCAGAGAGAACAGGGCCTGGGAGGGGTGAGCATCAGAGATGGCGGGGAGCGTCTCTCTCCATGCAGGGCACCCTCCCCGCCTCCCCGGCCTGAGGAGCCCCCGCCCTGGGTGCCCCAGCTTCCAGAGAGAGCAGAGCGCCTGCAACACCAGGCTCAGAAGGGGCCCAGCCCCAAGGGCCCTGCACTGTCTCTCTCTCTCTAGAGGGCTCACAGGTGTGTCCCACCGAACGTGCAGCAGGGGCCCGGGTGCTCCTCCAGTCCTGGGAAGCAGCTCCTCCACCCTTCCCTGGTCAAGAGGAACAACGTGCAGCAAACGGGCTGATGAGGGACGTCCTGGGATGCCACAGATGCGCCCCCGGATGCCACAGATGTGCCCTGGTTCCCCGTGCCCACCAGCAGCCAGGAGAGGCACAGGCACTGCCCTGGCCTGGCCCCTGCTTTGAGTCTTTTCTGCATCATTCTGAGCTGGAAACCACCCCCCAAAATCATTCAAGGACCCACATAACCACACAATGGAAGCCTTGCGGCCACCGAGCAGCATGAAAGGCCACAGCCGGGTCCCCCCAGCTGCCTCCTGGGCTCTGACCCACCCGCCGTAGCCACAGCCTATTTACACACGGCGTCAAAGCCACGGCCGTCAGTCACCGCGTGTCGCTCCCAGCTGCAGACGCTGGACAAAAGGGCGACGGGTGGCAGCCCCCAGCGCGGAGGGATGGGCCACAGGGCTGCTCTCTGGGCATCGCTGAGCAAGACCCTCGAGCGCCACAGCGGAAATGGCCAGACAGGCCTGCACCCAAAAAGCAAGTGTCAGCTGTGTCGGAGGAACGTAGGACAGGAGAGTCGTTTCCTCCCAGCGGACCTCTGGCAAGACCTCCTCTGCTCTGACTGTGGCAGCAGCTGCTCCCTCCGCGCCCACCCTCGGCAAGGCAAGGCACCCTGGCCCGGTCCCGCTCACCACCGGAACCTGGGAAGCTGGGGTCTCCCAGAGACAGCCTGGTCCCTGGAGGGAGCGTCTCGGGCAGAGTCTGGGCCTGGACCTGGGCCTGGTGTTGCCATGGGGCCCTGCTCTCTGCAGGGTGGGAACTGGATGGCGGCAGGCTGCGGGGGAGGAAGACACGCGTGCGGTGAAGGAGACTGTGGGCTCCGGGACTTGTGACCTCCCCGTCCACGGCCCTGCCTTGTCACTTGCACGGATTCCTGGACCCCTGAGAACCTCCTGCTAGAACTCTGCGTGAAAGGGGCGAGGCAATGTGGAGGGGCCTCACGAAGTGGCCCTTTCTCTTCCCCTGAGGCCCCCTCTCCTCCTCCTCCTCCTCCAAAGAAATTAATTCATGAAAAATAATACCCCAGTCAGCATCGGGTGACCCACGTCAGCTGCAGCATCAGGGCCCAGCCCAGCCTGAGTGTGAGCCCCTCCCCGCCCAGCCCCAGCCCAAGCCAGCGGACCTGCCCGCCAGGACCCGGTGTGGAGGAGAGACGGGGGTCTGCCCTCTGCACCCGAGCGGGCAGCGAGCAGGTCCCCGCTTTACAGGAAGGGGAGCAGGGAGGTCAGGGGCAGCTCCTTCTCCCCGAGCAGCGTGTCCCGCTTGAGGCTGCTGCCCTTGTTCACCACCTTGATCCTGAGGGCCAGCTTCCGGACGCTGGCCGGCCCCAGGCCATCGAAGAAGAAATCCTCGTTGAAGACCGGGTGGCGGCTGTTCTTGATGATGGTGCTTCGCTGCTTCTGCAGCTTGCCGGGCACCAGGCACAGGCCCACGCAGCAGTTGATGCTGCGGGCATCGTACAGGCGGTCGTAGAGGCCCTCGGCGGCCAGCAGGCGTACCCGCAGGCGGGCCTGGCCTGCCTCGTACTCCGCCAGCAGCCGCACGCTGCCCCGAGGGCCCACGTGGACCGTGTGCTCTCCACGCGCCTGGCCCGGCTCGGGGCCAGGTTCCGGGGGTGCCCGGCGGGTCAGGCGGCGCCGGCTCCCGGGGCTGGCGTCTGGAGTGCTGTCCTCAGCCGACAGGGAGCCGTGGCGGCCCACCGAGTGCCGGAGCTGGCTCACCTTGGCCTGGCTGTCCTGGGCGAAGCCTTTGAGCAGTGACACCGAGCGGGAGAGCAGAGGGGACCCGAAGGGAGAGGACTCGGCCGAGGACCCCGTGTCGCTCTCCCCGCCACTGAAGTAGCGGCCGGGGCTCATGAGGGCCCCGCCAGCCTCCCTGGGGCCCCCATCACCCCCGTTGGCCTTGGCAGCTGCCCGGCGGCGCCCGGCACCCAGGGAGCCCACCTGGGCCAGGGCCCCGTGCTCACTGTGGAACAGAGACTCCTTGCGTCTAGTGTGGGGGCTCTCGGCCAGCGTGGTGAAGCCGTAGGACGTCTGGGCCTTGGGCACGGAGGGCAGGGACATGGCGCCCTGGGCCTGGGGGTCGGTGCCAGTGGCCTCCTCGGGCGGCCACTCCTCAGCACTCTCGATCTGGATCACGTGCCGGGTGGCTGCCTTCAGCAGGCTCTTGCTCTCTGCTGCCAGCTTGGCAGGCAGCCGGGGGCTCCGTGGGGTCTGGCGGGGGGCCGCGGAGGCCAGGTTCTGTTCCGACGTGGACGGGCCCAGCGCGGCCTGTCCCTCGCCCTCCACGGGGCCCGAGGGCAGCTTGGGGGGGATGAAAAAGTCGGGGATCTTGTCGGGCGTCAGCACATTGCTGTATAGGGGCCCCTTGGAGGCCTTGTCCCCGGCCTCACTCCCCGCGCCCCGGGCAGCTCCGTTCTCCCCAGACCCCCGAAGCCGCTCCAAGAACCACATGTTGGTTTTTCTCATGGGGGCGGCAGGCAAGAGGCCAGGACACGGGCTGCAGCGTCTGGGAAGAGAAGCAGGGGTCAGGAGCAGCGGGGGGCGGCTGGCAGAGGGCCCTGGGCACCTGTTCCCCGTGGGGCCACCTGGCCGGGCCCTGTGGGTGGGGTGGGGGTGCAGGGGTCCTCTGGGGGCGTCCCCCCCGGGCGCTGCGGCCCAAGACAGGAGTGAGGCGGGTCCCCCCTCCCTTTTCCGGAGGGGTCCCGCTTAACTCCCAAGCACCCAAGTCCGGGGAGGTGGGGGCCGCGCTGACTCTGGGGCGCTCCCAGAGGAGACCGGCCCCCCTCCCGCCCCTGCTCCGGTTTGCAGCCTCTCAGCGCGGGTTTTAAGGGGTTCCGCGCTCAGTCCTCAGGGAAGACGCGGATGTGGGTGGCCCCCGGGGTGTCCCAGCTCCGCCCCCCCCGCTCCCTCCCACCTGTGGCTTCTCCCCGGACCGCAGGGCCAGGCGTTCGGGGGGGGGAGGGCGGGGCCGCGGGTCTGGGGCCGAGAGCGCAGCGAGTGACTCCCCGTGTCTCCCCCCCCGCGACTCAGCCTGGGGTGGGGGTGGGGTCCGGGCCGTGCCCGCAGGCCGGGCGGGGTCGCGGGACTCACCTGCCCGGGGTCTCGGGGTGACGGCCCGAGGCTGGAGGGCTGTTCGCAGACACGCAGGGGTCTCGGCGCGCAGGCTCCCGGGGCTGGCGCGGGGGACGCGGCCGGAGCCTCGATGCGGGCGGCGGCGGCAGCGCAGTCGGACTCATTCAGCCGCGGCGGGAAACCGCCCAGCCCCGCCGCCGCCGCCGCCGTATTCCTCCTAGTACGGGCGCCCGCGCCCCCGCCTCGCTCCGCCCTCCAGGGACGGCGTGGGGGGCCGTCTCCCCGCAGCCCTCGGAGGCCGGTGGCAGGGAGGAGCCTCGCCAGGACCCGGGGGGCTGACTGGGGGCCGGTGGGCGACCAGCAGGTGGTCGCGGTTGGCTGATGGCCACTCCTGGCGCTCACGCCCGCAGATTCCGGGAAGCCGGACTCCCAACCCCAAGCCCCTGCCTCCGTACATCTGAAAAGGACCCCAGACCCCCTACTCGCTGCCGGCGAGGAGCTTTCCCGACCGACGACGACTAATTAAATGACGGCAACAGTAATAAATGCAGCTGGGTTTATGATGGAGCGTTTTCTCCCTGGCGGGTCTCTGACTCTCACACAACCCAGTACGCAGGTCCTAATGCAATTCCCAATTTGTAGATGAGGAAGCGGTGGGGGTGTGGGGGGTTCCTTCCAGAAACAGGGACCCAGCAGCTGGAACAGCTGGTCTCACTAAACGGGCAACCTCTCAGCAGCCCCCCAAGAAGCCTGGGAGGTAGCTGCTCCTTCATTTCACGGACAAACGTTTACTGAGCACCCGCTTGATGCTGGACAGTGACCCGCCCCCCGGGACACAGCTGGGACAGAGGGAGGTGGCCCGGGCCCTGGTGATGCAGGGGCAGGAGGCCCACAGAGCACACAGGTGCAGCTCAGAACTGTAGGGATGGTGACGCCTGGATCAGGAACACAGCAGGAAAGTGTGAGGCACGGGGTGAAGGGAAAAGGCACATCCGTGTGATTCACGGATGGAAAAACCCAGAGGGGGCAAGACCAGGTCCCAGGTTTCCTGGCCGTTCCTGAGACCACAGGGTCCCCCTTCCTGAGGCCCCGACCCCCCTCCTGCCAGTTGCTGATATGATCTACCAGTCCCGGCCTTCACTGCTTCCTTCTTTCCCTCCCTCCCCGCCTCAGTTTCCTCTTCTGGAACCAACCTGAGCAGTTCCCAGCCTCCATGTGTATGGAGCCAGCAGCAAGATAACATATCACCAGGACCAACCGGGAGCCGGCGGACGCCTGGCGCTTTATTGGATTATTGATTGTCCAGGAGCCTCCTGCGTTCTGGGAATGTCCCCAAATCTGGACGTGGCCCAAGCTGGGAGGAGCGGCTGCTGCCACAGTGGTACAAGAGGGGTCCAGGAGGGCGAGGGAGCTGGGCTGGGGCCTCCCCACTCTCCACGTACCCTTGAAGTGAGGGGTTAGAGTCCTGCCATCCAGAGGAGTAAAGTGAAACCCAGGGGAGCTGTGACCCCATCTCAGCTTTGTTCACCCAGCAAGCGTTGATGAGTCCCCACTTCTGTTCACCCAGCAAATGGTGATGAGCCCCCACTTTGTGCTGGGGCAACCACGACACAGCCCTGAAGTCTGACAGGGAGGCAGACACCGAGAAATTCTCCCCTTCACCGCAGCCTGGCAGGGCCCCCGAACCCCAGCTCCGGCCACGAAGAACACTCTCGAGCTGCCGGGAGGAGGGTCCTGGGGGTCTGTCCACCGCCCCTGCTGGGCCCCGATCCTGGAGGTCTGTTCACCACCCCTGCTGGGCCCAAGCCAGGAGGAGGGTCCTGGGGGTCTGTCCCTGTGGTGTCCTCAAAGCCCAGGCCAGCCAAGTCTCCAATAAACATTTGCCAAACAAATGGGCAAATAGCATCACCACAATGGCCCGGGAACAGTGCTCCTTCGGCAGGCCCTAGGAGAGGGGCCTCAGGAGCCACAGAGTCACCCTCCTCAATTGCAGACAAAGACAGCAGGGCCCGGGGAGGGAAGGGGACAGCGTGGGCCCGAGGAAGTGGCAGTGACCGGTCTCCTGACATCAGGCCAGCCCCAAGTGTTGGGGGTTCGCTCTCCAGCACCCCTGCCCAGCCCAGGTGGGGGCAGACTCTGTCCTCCCAGCTGGGTTGGGGGATGAGGCACTGAGTTTCCACTACGCCTGTTTCTGTGCTAAGGACACAAATCCAGAGCTGGTCAATCAGGGCTTGAATCCTGGCGCCAACACTTCCCCCTGTGTGACGCTGGACAAGCATCCAGACCTCCGCCTCTTCGGCAGCCCAGGGCATCACAGCCTTGGAGGGAGGGTTCAACAGATCACGATGTGCCTACAGCCGCCCCACCAAGTGTGCGAGGCAGGTGTCAGTCACCATCCTCCTCAGACGCTTCTGCAGGTGAGGAAAGGGTCTCAGACAGGGGGAGCTGGCCCAGACCTCACCGTGCACCCCAGAGCTCTGACCCCACCACAGCCTGGCTCGGCCGGAAGCCCACCCCATCCCATTTGGGGGCTGCGGAAACAGAGGCCTGAAAAGTACCTGGGATGGGTCCTAACACCTGCCCTGTGGACAGATGCAGGCCCCACCCTGGGTGGGGCAGGGGCAGGCAGGCCGGGGCCTTCCGGCTGCTCAGCTCTGCGCAATCGGTGAGTAAACAGGAGCCTCTCCTGGTCAACAGAACCTTCTGCCTCCATCTGCAGCAGCCTCGCTGCAGCCCTCCAGGAATCGGAGACCGGGAAGCTCGAGCTGGAGGAGGGGGCCCAGGTGGTATCGCCCAGCCCCTCTTGGCCCTGAGTCGTGGCACCTCATGCTGGATGACTTTGGCCCTCCATCCCCACAGGTGGGGGCCCCAGCAGGGACCTGGGGCTTCCCAGAGCCAGGCCTGAATCCAAGGCTGTCCCACAGTGGCCTCCAGGATAACAGGCTTGGAGGATGTATGGGGGGGTGGTTTTAAAAAAAAAGGGGGTGCCTACAATCCGAGCTCCAATGCTGAGGAGGCCACTGGGTACCTGTGCAGCTTGAAGACTTATCCTGGGAGCGTCAGGAAAGGGAGGGGACGGCGTAATAATAAAGCAATCCCAGGAGCAGGACTGTCTGTGAGCTCCCAGGAGGGACCCGGCTGCTTCGTGCATCACAGGTTAGCCCAGTCAAGGGGCCCTGGAGGCCATCACCGCCAGTTTCCAGATAGGGACACTGAGGCACAGCGGAGTAGCCCGATGCCTCGGGGAGCACACGGAACCGGCTGACCTCCAGGCCTGCCACGGGCAGGGGGGTGCTCAGTTAATACTAGCTGATACCCGGGGCATCCTGGCCCCTCCACGGCAAGTCCTCCTGTCTCCTCGTGCAGGGGATTGAGTGCGACTCGGGGAAGGAAATGACTCATCCAGGCTCGCACTATTCAGAGGTTGAATGTGACCCAGGGTTCCGCCTCCTACTCCATGCTCAGCCTCCCGAGGAGTGGATTATTGACCTAATTATTCCAATTATTGGAAGTACAAAGGTAGGAAGGAGTAGGAGACAGGTGTGGGGACCCAGCTGGAGCCAGGCGTCTGGGCACCCAGACTCTTCCAGCCCAGAGCACAGGATTGGGAAATGGGGGCCCCCCAAAACCGGCTTCACCACCTCCCGGTGGGATGGTCTCGGAGGTCACCTCACCTCTCCAAGCCTCCGTCTCCTCATCTGTAAAGCGGGGAGAGTTTCAGCACCCAGAGTTCATGCCGCTCTTGGCTCATGTCCCAGCAGGTGCCAGTTTCTATTTACACAGGGACTTGGAAGAGGACAGACGAAGGCGGGGCGTGGATGGGCAACCCGGGCCCAGGGCCCAGGGCGATGAATGAATGAATGAATGAATGAATGGCATTTAGACCCTCTCTGTCCTATGCATCTCAGGAATCGGACACTCCTTAGTCCCCAACACTCCTCTGGTCCAGTGCCTCCTCCTTGCCGTCCCCTCCATTCCTGTCCTGTTCCCAACAGTGTACTTCCTGCTGGGAAATCTCATGGGGAATGTTATCGCCCCTGTGCTTCAAAGACCCCTGGCAGCTCTTCCTGGCACCAGGCCTCCCCCAAGCTCCGTGTCCTCACCCTGCTTCTGACCTCACCCGGCCACACTGGCCACCCTTCTGCTCCCTGAATGTGCTGACTGAACACACCACAGGGCCTTTGCACACGCCGTCTCCTCTGCCCAGAGCTCTACTTTATTCACCCTCCAATCACCGTCCTTGTGTTGTTCCCACAGAGATACCCTCCTGGATTTCCTGGGATTTCTAAGCTCCAGGACGCACTCCTTTCCACAGTTGTTTGCTTGTTTGGTTTGAGATGGAGTCTTGCTCTATCCTCCAAGCTGGAGTGCCGTGGTGCGATCTCAACTCACCACAACCTCCGCCTCCCAGATGCAAGTGATTCTCCTGCCTCAACCTCCCGAGTAGCTGGGACTATAGGCGCCCGCCACCACGCCCAGCTAAGTTTTGTATTTCCAGTAGATGTGGGGTTTTGACATGTTGGCCAGGCTGGTCTCGAACTCCTGACCTCAGGTGATCCACCTGCCTCAGCCTCCCAAAGTGCTGGGATTACAGACGTGAGCCACCATGCCCATTCCACAGTTGTTGTTGTATGTTGAGTGTTGATTTGCTGATTAATGTCACTTGGCCATTATCTCCATGAGGGCAGATCTGTCTTGGTCAATATCACTATTGCATCCTGTTTGCCTACCAGAGCTCCTGGCAGAGTAAAAATACTCAATGAAGCATGCTGAAAGATGGTGGGTAGGTGGATGCATGGAGCAGTGAAGGGAATGAACAAGGAATAGACGATGGATGAGCGAGTGATAGACAAGTGGATGGATGGATGATGAATGGATAGACATATGGAAAATGGATGGATGGAATAATGATGGAGGCTTAGGCAGATGGATGGGGGACCAGGTGGGTGAACGGATAGATGGATGGCTGGGTTACTGATGGGTGTAGATGGGGGGATGAATGGGTGACTGGATGGATGGTTGGATATGTAGATGGATGGTTGGATGGATGAGTGAATTACTGATGGATGTGTAGATGGTGGATGGATGGGTGGATTACTGATGGATGTGTAGATGGTGGATGGATGAGTGGATTACTGATGGATGTGTAGATGGGGGATGAGTGGATTACTGATGGATGTGTAGATGGATGGATGGATGGACGGATTACTGATGGATTTACAGATGGATGATGTATGATGAATGAATGGATGGATGAGTGGGTTACTGATGGATGTGCAGATGGGGGATGGATGGGTGGATTACTGATAGATGTGTAGATTGAGGATGAATGGGTTACTGATGGATGTGTAGATGGGGGATGGATGAATGGGTTGCTGATGGATTTATCGATGGATGATATATGATGGATGGATGGATGGATGGATGGATGGATGGATGGATGGATGGATGGATGGTAGATGAGTGGGTTACTGATATGTAGATGGGAGAATGGATGCATGGCTCTGTCTCCACATCTCTGAAATAAGAGACGTGTCATCGAAGCCCCTTTTGGGCTTGCCTTTGGAGAGTTCCAGTCCTAGTTAAGGACAAACCAGAGTGGCTTTTTCTCCCCACACACACCCTTACTAGACCTGTCCCCCAGGGCAGGGGTAGGGCCTGACGCCTGCAGAGAAAGCAGCCAGAGATCCTCAGCCGGGACAGACGTGGGCCTGCAGGGATGTGGCCAGGCTGGGAACCTCTCTCCTGGGAAGATGCTGTGTTGGTGGGAGGAGGAGTTGGGGGGGTCTCTTGGAGTCAGAGGCTCAGATATGACAGCAGGTCTAAGGAATGGAGTTGGGGTGCTTGAGCATGACGCTGGGCGTCGGGGAAGAGCAGGGGCATTGACGGGGTGTCTTGGAGAGAAGCTAGGACAACAGAAGAGCCCAGCCATCTACAGCTACGCTGGGGGCATCTTGGAGAAGAAAACAAACAGCTCTTGTCTGATGTCCTGGGCTGTGTTGAAAGACAGGTTTGGCATTCAGGTGATAAACTAGGGTGTGTCCAAGGCGGTGAGAGAAGTGTTTAATGGAGAAGCTGAAGTGTGTTTTATCGTGGATAAAATAGAGGTAACCGAGAGAGATGCGGGGGCTGCTGGGCACAGGGTCACCCCACAGTCTGCCAGGTATGGGCACACGCGTAGCCCCGCCTCCCTTCTCTCCAAGTCCAGGCCCTCAGGGAGGCCACATGTGGACCCTCTGAGCCCCTTCAGCTCTCCACCTGGGTGACTCGTCCCAGCCCCAGCCCCAGCCCCGCAAGGGCCCCCAGATATGCAGGCGGGCTCATGCTCTTGTGGCTGTTCCCAGGTTTAATGACAAACTGATCCGAACATCTGGTCTAGATCCACAGCTGGGAGGGCGGGGTTGGGCGGAAGCTGGTGGGCACAGCCCAGGCCGGGCAGCCACATCCTTCCCCTGCTCCCAAGTGTCGGGGCCTCACAGTATCCACTGTCTTGGAGCGGCCTGGCTGCCCCAGAATCCCAGGTCACCTCAAGGCTGCCTCCACTTCCAACGCCAGCATGTGTCCTGGCCTGAGAACCCCAAAGCACCTTAACTGTCCCCCATCAAAGACAACCGTGCACCCAGTTCCTCAGGTGGGAAAAGTAAGCCCAGCCAGGCCCGGGATCCGCCTCCTCCCCAGGGTCCTGGGAGCCCTGACTCTCCCGGGCGTGAGACCGAACCAGCCGGGCGAGAGGGGGACCCACAGGCCAGGGCTCCCAGGCAGCGGCGGCTTCTGGATATACTTTCTTTAAAGGCGAAATGGTTCTGTCTTTGGTATGAACACCCTCACTCCAGGCAAAGGAGGGGGTGGGCAGGGGTCCCGGCAGGAGGAGGCTCTGCCCAGCCCGGGCCGGCTGGAGGGAGGACCGTGCCAGAGGCTCATGCGAAGGAAGGAGAGGCAGCGGCGGTTCGGCCTGACCAGGATCCAGGAGGAGGGCTGAGCACCCCAAGGCCACGACAGGCAGGATCCGGGGCTGAGCACGGTCACCTGCGGGCAGAAAGAGAAGGCGAGGTCAGGGCTGAGACGGTGGCTGCAGACCCAGGCTCCAGTGTCAGCCACACGGCTCGTCTGCCTGGCCATCATCTCCACGAGTGCCACACTCAGGGCCAGCCCGCAGCTCCTCAGCTCGCACGGCTGGGGTGTCCGTGCGGGTGACCCGAGTCCTTGCCGTGGACCTAGGGAGTGCCCTGACCTCCCTGCGGTTTCCTCGCATGCCAGCGAGAATGCCGATCCCGGTGCCTGTCTCAGAACCGAGGGGTTGAGCACATTCCTGGGACAGGCCAGCGGCCTCCTGAGCAGGACTCATTCCGCCTTCGGGGTTATTTCTGGGGTCACCAACGCCTTTCGGAGAGGACGCAGGCAGGGACCGGTGCGAACGGAACACAGGAGCCCGCAGGCCGTTTCCGGTGCCTCACGGGAGCCCCTTCTCGGTCCCCAAAGCCCCTCCCAGACCCGGAACCCCCTCTGCCTGCAGCCCGAGGCCTGGCTGGGGGCAGGGTGGAGGCCGCGGCCGCGTGGGGGAGGTGCCACCCAGGAAAGAGGAGGCAGGAAGGAGACTGTTGTCATGGGGACAGGAGAGCAGCCCGACCTGGCCCAGAAGCACGGCCCTTGGGGAAATTCCACGGCCCCCTCCCCCTGCTGGCCCTCCCTCCTCCCCCGCCGCTCTCTCAGCCTCCACTCCCTCCAGCCCCACAGCTGCACCCTCTCCTGCCCCGACCTCACCCAGACCTGCCTGTCCCTCCCCCGTGGATGCCCTGCCACGGGTCCCCCCGAGCCCCGCAGCAAAAGTGGGGCCCAGGGCTCCGCGGCCCGGCCTGAGGTGTGGGCTTCTCACTGCCTGGGTTCACACCCCAGCCCCTGCCTGTCCCAGCCCACCGTCCTCTCCGGGAAGGAGGCCTGGACGCCCAGCACGCAGCAGGGGTCCATAAAGACCAGGTGACGTCCATCCCAGCCAATCACAGCTGCACAGTTACCATCATGGCTGCACAGGGCCACTCTGGGGCACGTGCCCACCACGGCCAGTGACGCGTGTCCACACACAACCTGCACTCAAAGGCTCACCGTGGCCAAAACGTCCATCAGCGGACGAACAAACAAAATGTGGCCCCGTCACACAGTGGGACATTACTCAGCCGTGAACAGGAGCCAGGCTCTGACCCAGGCCACAGCACGAGGCACCTTGAGGACGTCACGCTCCGTGAGAGACGCCAGACCCAGAAGGCCACACCGTGTGATCCCATTTCTAGGAAATGTCCGGGACAGGCCCATCCACAGAGACAGGAGGCGGATGTATGGGGGTTGGGGCTGGGGAGGGGACAGGGAGCGATGGCTGGTGGGGACAGGGCACCTTTCGGGGCTGATAGAATGTTCTGGAACTCGACAGAGCTGGTTGCACAGCTTGGATGCTGAACACGCCTGAGTCGTGCCCTCTAGAGGGAAAGGCACGGAGTGTGAACCGGGTCTCAGTTTTCAAATTAGAAAAGAATCGGGCAAAGGGGACGAGGCCGGCGGCCCACGGCGACAGCCACACACCTGGCTCAGGGCTCCCGTGAGACGACGCCGCGCAGGTGCAGCTCGCTCTCGGCGGCCACGATGGGCTGCCCGTTCTGCAAGTGGTGGTCGATCAGGTGGCTGATGCTCTCAAACAGCACGTCCTTCGTCCGCACCTGCAGGACAGAGACCTCGGCATCAGCTCCCGGGAGCCGGCCTGGACCCGTGGAGTCGGAGATCGGCGATCTGGGGTCCTGTCGGGGAGCCCCTAGGGTGCCTGCGTGGATGAGTGTCCGGACCAGGGAATTCCGGGACGCCAGCCACAGGATCGGCCTCAGAATTCCAGAACCACACATGGGGACGGGCTCTGAAACCGCCAGGGTTCTGGGGCCACGCGTCCTGTTGGGGGCTGAAGGGTGACCCCATGAGAGATTGGAGCCGTGTGCCCACAAACCCGGCAGCACCCGGGAGGCGGCCACCAGCGGGCGCCGGCAGGGGCCTGGGACCGAGCAGCACCCGGGAGGTGACATGTCCCCGGCTGCTCTGAGATCATGGGTGACGTGTCCCCGGCTGCTCTGAGTTTGTGGGTGAGGCTGGGGGCCCTGTGCACATTTCACGTGGGGAACAGGGGCAAATGCACATTCCTAGGCCTGCGGCAAAATTATCTCCTTCCATGGCACTGGGAATGGGAGCTGGGAATCTGCCTTTCGACAAGGTACTGGCAGACGTTCTGAAGCTTCCCCAGGTCTAGGGGCTGCCAGTCTGACCCCAGGGATCCATTTAACAGAGGGAATCTGGCCTGGGAAAGAGCGGAGGCATCACCCACCAGGCTAGAGGCTAGGCGGCGGCGGGGGGACCGGAAACAGTCTGGAGGGGGCTCGGGAACTGGGAGAATAGGCGCCTCTCGCCCAAGCCCTGCCCCTCTCCAGCTTTGTCCCAGGCCGGGGTGCACAAGTGCCACCCCTGCCCCCTACAGTGTGCTTCACGCGGAGACCGGGCTCGCACCAGCCCAAGAGCTACTCTGAGGGTTCGGCCGGACGGCTGAAAACAACTCCTGCACTCTGAGAGGCCTCCGAACCCTCCAGCACCTCCTCACCTGAGAAATAACC
Source organism: Theropithecus gelada (assembly GCF_003255815.1). Lineage (NCBI taxonomy): Eukaryota > Metazoa > Chordata > Mammalia > Primates > Cercopithecidae > Theropithecus > Theropithecus gelada. The sequence continues at coordinate 318,789 of NC_037687.1, forward strand.
TGTGTAGCCCTCAGACGCTCAAAATGCTTCATAAACCCTAGAACTCCTTGTAAATTGGAAAATGCTTTGTAAACCCTAAAACGCTTTAGAAGCTGGAGATTACTAAATCCCACTGGCCCAGAGCAACTGTAAGATGCACCACGATTTCAGGTACCAGCAGGAGAGAGAGGAGAAAAACCTCGCTGTTAAATAATGATGCAGTTCAAGTATGCAATCGATGGTTTTAAAACAAAATCCAGACTCCAGAGACGTCAAAACTGGGGCGGGGAGAGTCTCTCTCTTAGAATTGAGGCAATTAGGCCAGGCTCGGTGGCTCACGCCTGTAATCCCAGCACTTTGGGAGGCCGAGGCGGGCGGATCACGAGGTCAGGAGTTCGAGACCAGCCTGGCCAACGTCGTGAAACCCCGTCTCTACTAAAAAAATACGAAAAATTAGCCAGGTGTGGTGGTGGGAGCCTGTAATCCCGGCTACTCAGGAGGCTGACGCGGGAGAATCGCTTGAACCCGGGAGGCGGAGGTTGCAATGAGCTGAGATTGTGCCACTGCACTCCAGCCAGGGCAACAGTGTGAGACTCCATCAAAAAAAAAAAAAAAAAAAGAAAAAGAGAGAGAAAAAAAGGGAGGGAAGAATTGAAGTAATTCAGCAACTTGATCCCAAAATTCCTTGTAAATTGAGACGTGCTTTGTACACCCTCAAATAAATTAGAACCTGAAAATACCATATTTATCCCTCAAATACATCACCGTTTGTAAGGTGCGTAAGTCACGATAAATGGGGGGGGGGCATCTTATGATGGATGAAATCGTACGATTGGGATTACGATTGGGAGAACAAGTCAGGAGGATCACGTGAGGCCAGGAGTTCGGGACCAGCCTGGGCAACACAGCAAGGCCCCATCTCTACACAGACTTAGCTGGGGACGGTGGCTCCCACCTGTAGTCCCGGCTACTCAGGAGGCTGAGCCAGGGGGACCGCCTGAGCCCAGGAGTTCGAGGCTGCAGAGAGCCATGATCCTGCCACTACACGCAAGCCTGGGTGACACAGCCAGACTCTGTCTCAAAAATACACTGGAGGATACTTCGCAATTCTATGGTAGCTGGTCAAACGCAACATCTGCAACAATCTGGAAAAGCTTCATAAACACGGATGGCCCCTGGATGCCCTCGGGCCCGAGACCCTCCCACCTGGGCCCGGATGCCCCCAGACCCTCCCACCTGTGCCCAGCTTATCACACCCTCAGGCCCGAGACCCTCCCACCCGTGCCCAGCTTGCCACGCCCTCGGCCCCGAGACCCTCCCACCCGTGCCCAGCTTGCCACGCCCTCAGGCCCGAGACCCTCCCACCTGTGCCCAGCTAAGCCCCTGGATGCCCTCGGGCCCAACACCCTCCCACCTGGGCCCAGCTAAGCCCCCAGATGCCCCCAGACCCTCCCACCCGTGCCCACTTTGCCACACCCTCAGGCCCGAGACCCTCCCACCTGGGCCCAGCTTATCACACCCTCAGCCCCGAGACCCTCCCACCTGTGTCCAGCTTACCACGCCCTCGGCCCCGAGACCCTCCCACCTGGGCCCAGCTAAGCCCCCAGATGCCCCCAGACCCTCCCACCTGGGCCCAGCTTATCACACCCTCGGCCCCGAGACCCTCCCACCTGTGTCCAGCTTACCACGCCCTCGGCCCCGAGACCCTCCCACCTGGGCCCAGCTAAGCCCCCGGATGCCCCCAGACCCTCCCACCTGGGCCCAGCTAAGCCCCCGGATGTCCCGAGACCCTCCCACCCGTGCCCAGCTTACCACACCCTCGGCCCCGAGACCCTCCCACCCGTGCCCAGCTAAGCCCCCAGATGCCCCCAGACCCTCCCACCTGGGCCCAGCTTATCACACCCTCGGGCCCGAGACCCTCCCACCTGAGCCCAGCTTACCACGCCCTCGGGGTCCACCAGCAGCAGGTGCTTCGGCTGCCCGGCGTGCATGCCAGTGAGGACATACTGCCCGGGGTTGGTGACGCTGTCTCGCACGAGGAAGTCCCCATCAGCTCGAAGCATCCTCTCTGCCGCCCGACGGCTCATCCGGCCGTGGTACCAGGGCTCCTGGCGCAGCTGTTCCTCCGTGGGGGCCACAGGGGCCCGGCGGGTAGGGGGGCTGGGCCACTGGTCCTCCAAGGGAAGGGGGGCTGCTGTCATACCTGCGGCCACTGAGCACTCATGCAGCTTCAGGGCATCCTCGAAGGGTCCTGCAGGCCGGGGACAGCAGTGCTGGGCAGGCAGGGGCCGGGACCAGAGCTGGGAGAAACGGGTTCCCCGGGGAGCCCCCCGTGAACTGGTCGGCCTGCACTGACCGAGCACCCAGTGTATCAGACTCACGCTCCGCCCAGCCCCGTGCGTGTGGCGGGCTCACGTGCGGCCACCTGGACCCCCAGGTTGGGTTTTGTAAGCCTGTACAAAGCATGACAGCAGCTCTTTCTTTCAGAGGTTAACTCTTACTGCTTTTTCTTGCCTTGTTAGGTGGGTTTGCTTCCCATAGTACACGCCTCTTGTTTCCTTATCTGGTCTTACCGCATTGGCCAGGGCCTCCAACGTACCCTAAATACTCACGATGAAAACCGATGAAAACCGGCTTCCCTCTGCTGCCTCTAGTGTTAAAATGTTCTGCCCTGGGTTTTCTAACGGCTTCCAACAGGGCCGACATCCGACAGGCCACTCAAAGGCTCTCCTCTGAGTCTCAGTCCCCTCATTGTCAAACAGGTGTGGGCTTCCCCAGGCAGAAAGCAGCATGGTTCAGAAACCACAACGCTGGGGCCCCAGCCCTGACGGAGACGCATCTACCTGTGGCTTGAGCGGCCTCAAATTCCTCCAGCTCCTGGTCCTGGGGGGTCCTCCTGCCCTGACCCTCACTCCCTGGTGTACCTGTGGCTGGGCCAGCCCCACACTCCTCCAGCTCCTGGTCCTGGGGAGTCCCCCGCCCTGACCCTCACTCCCTGGTGTACCTGTGGCTGGGCCAGTCCCGCACCCCTCCAGCTCCTGGTCCTGGGGATCCTCCCACCCTGACCCTCACTCCCTCCAGCTCCTGGTCCTGGGATCCTCCCGCCCTGACCCTCACTCCCTCCAGCTCCTGGTCCTGGGATCCTCCCGCCCTGACCCTGGGGCTGAACCAGCTCCAACTCTGAGCCTGACCAGTCGGCATGTTCACCCTCCCAGCCAGCGACTGGTTCGGGGAGGAGCACGTGGCGAACCAGAGGCTGCACCAGGACTTTTCAACACCTTTCCTCAACCAGGGCTGTCTGGCAGTCCGGTCACCCTGAGGGACAGCCTGCCTCAGAAGGAAGCTCACAGCCCCAAGCCCCTCCTTTCCCAGCTGAGGGTGGCCGTGAGGAGCGAAGAGGGCGGAGGGTAGTGCTTGGGACCTAGCAGGTGCCCACTAGGGGCCAGATGGTGTCATTACTGTGATGCTAAGGAGAAGCTGCATCGTCAGCTGGTGGAGGGAAGGAAGACATTTGCAGCTAGCTTGGCATGCGTCCTGAGCTCGGGCAAGGACCCCATCTGGCAGCTCAGAGCCAACACCCCTCCGAGCTCGAGGAGGGCAGAGCCGAGGCTGCAGGAAATCAGGAGAATTCTGGACACCTCAGGCAAGGAAGGACAAGCCTCCTCCCTCGGGCTGAGGGCTCCCTTGGGCTAGGTCATCCCATGGGGAAGGAAGGAATGGGTTCACCATCAGACTAGCCACTTTGTCCAGGCGTGGACTAAGCCTCCCTCATTGGACTGGGCGTTCCTTCAAGCAGGAAGCTGTGCCTCCCCCATCAGGCTGGGATTTCCATAGGAAGAATCCTCAGAGCCCGGGGTCACGTGACGAGGAAACTTAAACTCCCTCCTCAGACCAGGGAGACCCAGAGGCAGCGTGGAAGACCAGGGGCCAGGCAGTTGCAGAGGCCAGGAGTCCCACAGAGAAAAGACGAGGCTTCCTCTCTCAGACTGAGGAGTCCCATGGGGCAAGGGTCTGGCTTCCCCTGTTGACCCAAGGGTCCCACAGAGGGGGCCGCAGCCTCCCCCCACACTGGTCATTCTTTCAAGGCATGACGAAGCCCCTCCTTTCGGACTGGGGGTTCCGACAGAGGCAGGTGGGTCACCCCCGAGAGTGGAGCTTCTCGCAGAGCGGGGCCAGCATCCTTCCCCATGAGACGGGGAGTTCAGCAGGGAGGCCCCAGGAGATGGGGTCCTGTGGGAGGGTCTGGGCCTCACCCATCACACTGCTGGGCCGCACTCGCTGGAGGGGAATGGGCCTCCCCCGTCAGACTGGCCCCTTTGAAGGCAGAGTCCAGGCCACCCCCATCAGACAAGGCCTCCGACAGGAGACAGACTGGGCTTTCCCGTCCCACCCCTGTCGACTTGAAAGATCTCACGGGGAGAAGGGAGCCGCCCCCATCAAACCAGGGATCCCCTAGGGAGTGGGGGTGGGGGTGGGGGTGGGGTTGAGCCTCCCCCATCAGACAACAGGCCGCCCCCCAGGCTGCCCACATACGCATGTCAAACAGATCCTTCTTGGGACTGTCCTCCGGCTCGGGGGCGTCCAGACCCTGCGTGTTGACATAGAGGTGTTCCTCCAGGTCCGGGGGGCCCCGGGCGTCCGCCTGCACGTAGCCGTCCCCTGGCGGACCTGGGGAGTGTGAGGAGAGGCAGGGGGTCGGCTGGGAGCCAGGCCCTGGACACCGGGCAGGGTCCCACCAGGAGCCTCCCCCGCAACCTGTGCTGCTGGCTGCAGGGCAGACGCTGCTCTGGCCTCCCCATGGTAACCCGCCCGTCTGCAGGCATCACAGGGAGCGTCTTACAGCAGCAGTAAAGCCCTGTGGGGTTCCAACCAGGGACACGAGTGGGACAGCGAGCGGCGGGGGCTGTGGGCACCAGACATCCACGCCCAGGGAGAGGGCAGCCGCTGCCCCACCCAGCCCCGCCGCGGCCCCTCCCCGGCTCAGGGACCAGAGCTTCCCAGTGTGTATATTCAGTCCCCACGTTTAAAAATAATCACAATGACTCTGCTTCCCTGTAATTCTGCTATCAACATGGCACACGTGGGTCACTTGTTCTGACTCGGTTCTATTTTGAGATTTTCCTTCCTTTCTTTTTTTAATTTTATTTTGAACATGTAAAGTATTTACACGGGGCCGGGCGTGGCGGCTCACGCCTGTAATCCCAGCACTTTGGGAGGCGGAGGCAGGGGAATCATTTGAGGTCAGGAGTTCGAGACCAGCCTGGCCAACGTGGCGAAACCCTGTCTCTACTAAAAATAAAAAAATTAGCGGGGCGTGGTGGTGTGCGCCCGTAATCCCAACTAATCGGGAGGTAGAGGCGTGAGAATCGCTTGAACCTGGGAGGCAGAGATTGCAGTGAGCTGAGATTGTGCCACTGCACTCCAGCCTGGACAACAGAATGAGACTCAGTCTCAAAAAAAAAAAAAAAAAAAAAAAAAAGTATCTACATGGTTCGAAAGCCGGAACGGCATTGCAGGTGTCCTTGGGGCATTCCCTGGGGCCCTGCCTGGACCCCCCCTGCATCATTCCGCCGGGTCCTGACCGGGCTGCCTCTGCCTCCGAACAGGGTCTGGCTGTGACGCCACGTGAATGGGAGGCCGCACTAGCCCCTGCTGGGTGATGAGAGCAGGGGCTTCTCTCCGGCCTTCCCAGTCTACCAAGAGCGGGCACAGATTCCCTCAGCTTCTCACGGTCAGGTGGGCAAGAAGGAGGAAACCCAGTGGCAAGAGCCCAGAGAGGGGAGGACGGCACCGCGCGAGGCAAGAGTCCAGGCAGGGGAGGACGGCACCGCGGGAGGGAGGGAGGGTCCGGGGAGGGGAGGATGGCACCGCGGGAGGGAGGGAGGGTCCGGGGAGGGGAGGACACACCGTGGGAGGGAGGGAGGGTCCGGGGAGGGGAGGACACACCGTGGGAGGGAGAGTCCGGGGAGGGAGGGTCCAGGGAGGGGAGGACGGCACCGCGGGAGGGAGGGAGGGTCCAGGGAGGGGAGGACACACCGTGGGAGGGAGAGTCCAGGGAGGGAGGGTCCGGGGAGGGGAGGACGGCACCGCGGGAGGCAGATGGGTGGAGGAATCCGTGCGCCCTGGAACTCGGTTTGTAGGAGTTCTTGGGCAGAGAATCCCGAAGGGCACGACAAGCAGTGAGAATAGCCTGGGTGTGGGCACGGGGGCCGGGAACCCTGGCGAGCCCCTCGGCAGGGGTGAGCTGCCAGCATCGCAGAGGAACGTGGGCCGGGACCCGCTCACAGCTGGGCACCGGGTGGTTCCCGATGGCTCAAGCTTCTCCAACCTGCTCGAGGGCTCTGACGCTTGGCAGCGAAATGCCAGATTGTTTAGGAAGATCTAAAAAAAGCTCAACACAGATGTTAGCGAGGCTGTTAGGACACAGGCAGCCGCAGGCGGGGCCCCTGGGCGAGCCGACTGCACAGCCGCCTCGAGGGTGACGGGCACCGCGGGTAACGAGAGTAAGGCCGGCGCTCCGTGACCGGGCAGTTCCCAGCTCAGCATGCACCGGAGAAAAGGGCTCGTGGGAACAAGGGGCGCCTGCCGCGGAGCTACCTGAGGGAGCAGGAGGGTCACTCGATGCCCATCAGGAATGGCCTCGGTAAGAGGGAACTGCACACGGCACAGGGAAGAGGGAATTGCACAGGGAAGGGGAATTGCACAGGGAAGGGGAATTGCACAGGGCACAGGGAACGGGAATTGCACACGGCACAGGGAAGGGGGAATTGCACACGGCACAGGGAAGGGGGAATTGCACAGGGCACAGGGAAGGGGAATTGCACAGGGAAGGGGAATTGCACAGGGCACAGGGAAGGGGAATTGCACAGGGCACAGGGAAGGGGAATTGCACACGGCACAGGGAAGGGGGAATTGCACACGGCACAGGGAAGGGGGAATTGCACAGGGAAGGGGGAATTGCACACGGCACAGGGAAGGGGGAATTGCACACGGCACAGGGAAGGGGAATTGCACAGGGAAGGGGAAATTGCACACGGCACAGGGAAGGGGAGCTCTCTTGAGCCCAGGGCTTTGAGACCAGCCTGGGCAACACAGTGAGACCTCACCTCCACAAAATTTAAGAATTTGCTGGGTGCAGTGGCGCACGCCTGTGGTTCCAGCTACTCTGGAGGGTTAGGAGGAAGAACTGCTGGAGCCTGGGAGGTGGAGGCTTCTGTGAGCCGTGATCACGCCACTGCACTCCAACCTGGGCGGCAGAGCAAGATGCTGTCTCAAAAACAAAAAGCCAAAGCTCGAAGTGCCCGGTGGGAATGTCGGTTGAGCGGGCAATGACTGATTCCTACTGAAATGGCATGATGCCCCTCCGTGGGACGTGTGTGTTGAGTCCTGGCACACAAGCGGACCGTATAAGGTCACCGCACCACTGTCTGTCATGGCAAAGGCCTGGAATCGACGCAGATGTCCAGGAGCCGGGTGTGGGAGGAAGAAGTGATGTAACAATGAGGAAGTCTGGCATGCACGGTGTGGGAAGAACCCGCGATGCTTGCCCCGTGGACACAGCAAGGCGGAAGACACATGGGTAGCACACCCCATCTGCAAAAACGGGGGCCGTGATGCACGTTTGAACCGGCTCGAGTATCCGTGCAAAAGCTAGGAAAACAACTCAGGAGCCACTGACGGCTAACAGTGGCTGCCTGATCAGGGAGGCAGAGAAGAGATGCAGACAGGGATGAAGAGATCACTCACTAAACGGCTTTTAAAACTCCGTGATGGGCCAGGCGCGGTGGCTCAAGCCTGTAATCCCAGCACTTTGGGAGGCCGAGACGGGCGGATCACGAGGTCAGGAGATCGAGACCATCCTGGCTAACATGGTGAAACCCCGTCTCTACTAAAAAATACGAAAACTTAGCCGGGCGAGGTGGCGGGCGCCTGTAGTCCCAGCTACTCGGGAGGCTGAGGCAGGAGAATGGCGTGAACCCGGGAGGCAGAGCTTGCAGTGAGCTGAGATCCGGCCACTGCACTCCAGCCTGGACGACAGAGCGAGACTCCGTCTCAAAAAAAAAAAAAAAACAAAAAAAAAACTCCGTGATGTCTTGAATCATGTGGACGAATGCAGTACCTACATGCAACATACAAGGAAGCCTAACACTGTGTGGATGACACGGTAGGTATATCCAACATGCACGGAAACCCGACACCGTGTGGATGACGCAGCACCTACATCCAACACGCACGGAAACCTGATACCGTGTGGATGCACACAGCACCTACATCCAACACGCATGGAATCCAGTCTGTGCAGGAGAAACAGACACTGATGATGAAAATCTCAGCAGACTGTGAGGAGCAAGACAACATCGTAGGTGAATGTGAAATAAGCAGAGAGGAGAAAGACTGAGGGGAAGGCAGCGCGGGACAGAGCTGAGGCGCCCCAGCATCCTCGTGGGCACCCCTTGCAGCCCGAGCCCATCCTACCTGCACCCGTGGACCCCACGTCCCATGGCAGGCTGCGGGCATCTCTTAGAGAAGCAGATGGACCCTGGAAACAGAGCAGCGAGAGGTTCCGCGGTGTGTGCAAGCCCCTCTTCCTGGTTCAGGACCCCCAGTCTTCCCACCCGGCCGTCCTAGACAGCTGGAGACTTAGGGGTGGGGAGGCCAGCCCTGGCCCTCCCCTGGCTCCCTCGCTCTGTGACTGAGCCCCCTGGGTCTGCCGATCACCTCTGCCGTGACCTTCCCCACCTTCTCTCCACCTCGGAAGGTGGTCAGCCCATCCTGCCACCTTGCAATGGCTGTTCCCCCTGCCTGGATGCCTTTCCCCACACTGTTGTCCCAGGCAGCTCCTATTCACCAGTCAGGGCCCCGCCCAAATGCCGCTTCCTCAGGGAAGCCCTCCGACCTCCCTACAGAGTCCAGGTCCCTGCAGACATCCTCAGTGCCTCCCTGGTGGCCTTATCAATGCTGTGATTAAATCATTAGCGTATTTATTCAGTGTCTGAGGGTAGAAGTCATGTCTGAAATGCCACCTCGTCTGATGTGTCCAGAGTAGGCTGGGCAGGTAGACGGCGCCTCATTGTGAGTGAGATAGTGAGAGAGAGAGAGAGTCTGTGAATGAGTCTATGAGTGAGTGAGGTCGTGAGTGAGATCGTGAGTGAGTGAGATCGTGAGTCTGAGTGAGTCTGTGAGTGAGACCGTCAGTGAGTGTGAGTGAGATCGTGAGTGAGTGAGTGAGTGGGAGTAGGCCCAGCAGATACATGGCGCCCCATCATGAGTCTGTGAATGAGTCTGAGTGAGTCTGTGAGTGAGACTGCGAGTCTGAGTGAGATCGTGAGATCATGAGTGAGATTGTGAGTGAGTGAGATCATGAGTCTGAGTGAGTCTGTGAGTGAGACCGTGAGTGAGTGTGAGTGAGATCATAAGTGAATGAGTGAGCGAGATCGTGAGATCGTGAGATCGTGAGTGAGATCGTGAGACTGTGAGTGAGATCGTGAGTGAGTGAGATCGTGAGTGAGTGAGATCACAAGTCTGTGAGGGAGGGAATGAGTGAGTGAGTCTGAGTGACAGAGAGACCCTCCTCTAGGATCAAGGAGAACAGGAGCAGAAAGAAGAGCTGGAGGAAGGCCCAGGAGACCAGCAGCTTGGGCATCCCTGCCCCAGTCCCCACGAGGCAGAGGCTGACCTGGCCGAGGGCCGTGAGGGCGCAGGGCTGTGTCAGGGCCAGCCGGGAGTCCACCAGCCCGCCCGGCGGCGGCTCCTTTCCCGGGACGCTGTTGTAGTAACTGTGCTCCACAGCCTCTTCCTCGTCCCCCCAGGCCAACTCCTCTGGCCCCGCCAGCCTGGGGGACAGACAGCAATGGCCGTGGCACAGGCAGGGCCCAAGGGGGCTAAACCCCCACAGCTTGAGCTTCTGGGGGAGCAGGAAGGCCTGAGTTCGAATCCCAGCCCCCCGCCTGTCGCTGAGGGTTCCCACCAGGAAACGCTTCGAGAGCGAGTGACCAGGCCCACTACGTCCTCGTCTCTGAAATGGAAAGTTGCACCCATTTCCAAGCTGCAGCACAAAAGGCAGGACGTTGGCAAACCCGGTCTCCACTCCTTTCTGCCCATCTCCGGCACCGCCCGGCAGCAGAGGGCAGGAGCCAAGTTTATACCCAGAACCAGGACATCGCCGGTCAGGGTGGTAACTCTCTGGGATCAGAGTGCCCCCGCCCTCCGGCCCGGAAGGCGCTGGTGGGCTCCTCAGCAAGCACGGCCCGAGAGCCAGAGGGGCACACGCCGCCTGGCCCACAGTCGCTGCCGGGAGAAATCACAGGGCAGCCTACGGGAGGCAGGGGCAGCTCCAGAGGCAGGCGAGGAGCCCGTCCCAGCGTCCGAGCGCACCGAGCAATGTGCGTGGAGCACGCCGTCCCTGTGCACAAAGGGGTGAGCGTGAGCACGCGTGACCAGCAGGGCTGGGAGCTCACGGGCCTGCACCTGCCCTCCCACCGTTGGAGGAACCTGATTTTCTAATGATGAATAGAGACTTAAATGCCTCCTTCTCCGAGGCCGGCTGGCAAACCCCAGCCCAGGGCCAAATCCAGCTCACTGCCTAGATCTGTGTGTCCCACGAGCTAAGAATGGGCGTTCAGCCTCTAAATCATCAAAGTTAAGTGTTTGAGAAAACATCCAGAGAATCATATTTTGCGACACGTGACATTCACACTTCAACGTCTATAAATAACGTGTTACCAACACACAGACACGTCCCCCCCTTTACACATCTTCTGCGGTGAGACAGAGGCCGTTGAGCCGGCCGCGCATCTGGAGGAGGGATGTTGGTTATAGCGGCAGGGCTGACAGCCTCGGGCACACCGGGGAGTCAGCTCGCTCAGTCCTCCCCAGTCCGGGAGCGCAGATGCGTTTACCCGGGTGTTACAGCCGAGGAAACAGGATCCTCTGGCCGAGCCACATTCTCAGGGGACAGGGAGGGAGGGACAAGGGCAGGACAGAGGCTGAGGCCTGCAGGAGGTGGAGCCGGCTCTGCACCCGGGCAGGTCGCTGGGGGCGTCCCCAGGGCATGGGGGAGGCGGGTCTGTTACCTTTCAGGGGGCAGTGCCACCTTGGGTGGGCTGTGCAGGTACTGCTTGAAGCGCAGCTCGAAGGCTTGGCCGACGGTGCTGATGACGCTCTGGGCCAGGCCCTCACAGCACTCCAGGATGTGGCAGGCTGTGGGGGCATTGGTCATGCGGCCTCCAAGCCACACAGCCATGCCCCCCGGCCACGGGACCCCCACCAGCCTCCCCGGGGAGCCTCACCTCTCTGGTTGATGGGGTCCTTGGCGACGTAGGCCACGTAATCCGTCATGTCCTGGGGATGGGGAGGGGCCAGCTGGACCTGCCTGGGCCCCCCACCGGGATTCCCAGCCGCCCACCCCAGCAATGCAGACAGATGGGGCAGTGGATGTGGGCACAGGGTACGTTAGGCGGGCTCTGGGGAAGGGCGAGAGGGTCTCGCGGCCGGAGCGGGTGGCGGGGCTGCAGGTCCACCCCCATCCCTGGCCTCACCGTGTCTCCGCCCGATGCAAAGGAGATGGATGGCATGTGGTGGTTTGCGATGACCTGTGGGGGCAGGAGGCACATGTGGTCATGGGGGTCCCGCTTCGAGGGCAACTGTACCAGGGCCACAGCAAGGAAGGGGGCAGGGGCAGGGATGTGGGGATGGAGACGTCCCCTGGACAGGCACCCACTGCAGCCGGGTCCTGGGTCAGCCTAGACGACCGAGGCTGGGATGTGGAGGCCCCAGCAAGGACAGGACTAGGGCACTAAGGGATGTGTGGGGTCCGCAGGAGGTCACATGGGAATGTGAGTGACAGGACAAACCACCCCCACTGCGACACCACACATGCACCTGCCCAGACGCTCACACACACACATCCCATGCCCCACACACGTGTACACACACACACACACACCCCCACACACCCGAAGCAGCCGTGGGAGGGCTGGACCCACACTCCTGATTCCCTTGTCCACGTGCAAGGGCACCTGTGAGTGCATTTGCATGCTCATCTGAATGCTCATTTGCATGCTTGTGTGCTTATTTGTATGCTCGTTTGTGTGTTCATCTGCATGCTCATTTGTGTGCTCATTTGCATGCTTCTTTGCATGCTCATTTGCACGCTCATCTGCATGCTTGTTTGTGTGCTCATTTGCATGCTCATTTACATGCCTGTATGCTCATTTGCATGCTTCTTTGCATGCTCATTTGCGTGGTCCTGCTTCATTTGCTTCCCATCACTCAGATCTCTCTAGGCCCCAGTGAACCCCCACTACCAGCCACGTCCTGAGTCCTCCCTACAGAACATTCACTCCTCAGCCCCCATAGGGACCCTCGAGGCTCTCCCCTGGCCAACCCCGGCCCAGCCAGGAGGGTCTGCTCGGAGCCTCAGTGTCCTGTCCGTATCGTGGTCAGGGGTCCGTGCCTCGCAGGGTCGGGGCAGAGATGGAAACTGCGTGGAAACAGCTCTCAGCCACTCCCAACCAGCTCCATCCTTCTCTAGCCTCCTCCCTGGAGCCCCAGCTGACCCTCACCGCCACCCGCCGCCCCAACGCCAGCCCAGGGACGCTGCCTCGCCCCCAACCCCTCACGATGGCCCATGCTAACTTCTCCGACAGGGAGACGCCTCCTCCCTCAGCCAGACCTCCGAGACCCCCCTCCTCACCACCTCCCAGAGCCCTCCAGGAAGTCTCTCCCAGCACACGGAGCCCAGCACACGCTCAGGACACCCCTCGCCTGGCCTCGCAATGCCTCCTAGAATCTAGTATCTCCTTCATTTCTGCAATCATGTTTTTTTGTTTTTCTGGTGTTTTGAGACGCTCTGTCGCCCAGGCTGGAGTGCAGTGGTGCAATCTCAGCTCACTGCAACCTCCGCCTCCCGGGTTCAAGCGATTCTCCTGCCTCAGCCTCCCAAGTAGCTGGGATTACAGGCGCCCGCCACCACGCCCGGCTAATCTTTGTATTTTTGGTAGAGTCAGGGATTCTCCATGTTGGCCAGGCTGGTCTCGAACTCCTGACCTCAAGTGATCCGCCCACCTCGGCCTCACAGTGCTGGGATTAGGGCCGCCGAGCCCGGCCTGCAGCGTTTGTTTCCCCCTGAGGACTGGTAGCCGGGTTTATCCCCCTCCCCCAGGCACCGTGGACGTTGGGGTGGACTACTCTCCGGGGTGGGGCGTCCTGGCCACTGCGGGGTGCTGAGCAGTGTCCCTGCCCCCACCCACTCCATGCCAGGAGCACCCTGGTGTCGGGACAGCTTGCCCAGGCGGGAGCCCCTGAGCTGAGCCCCGTGAAGGCAGCGGCTGCACCCCCAGCTCCCGCTCAGCAGGGCCTCGGCTCATCTTTCCGGATAAATGCCACCTGCTGCCCACCCCCAGCACCCAGCCTGCCTTTGCCTCGGTGGTCCTAGGACTCCTGGCCCCTCTGGGGGTCTGGGGACTCCAGGGAGGAGGGCAGACCCACCTGGCGCGTGGCGGGCACGGAGAGGCTGAGGCCGTCGGTGGAGATGTGGATGGAGATGCTCATGCCGGCGAAGCGAAGGTTGCTCTTGCCCAGGACGGATGCCAGGGCCTTGTTGGGGGCCTGAGTTGGGGGCGGAGCACAGCGAGGGCGGCCATGGGTGGGGGCCGCCGAGGGGCTCCCAGGATGGCCGCAGCGTCCCCGCGGCTCCCGACTGCCCCACCGGCCCCATGAGACACCACAAGCCTCACTCACCTTTTTCTTCCAGGACCCCCGGACGCCAGGCACGGCCTCGTGGAGCCGGTTGATGGCTTCCCTGGGGATGGGAGGAGGGGGCTTAGAGAGTGTGGTGGGGGTGGTCGGGGGAGAGCTGGGGAGGAAGGAGTCAGAGAGGGCAGGGGTCTGGGGAGGGGGCAGGAGCTCAGAGAAGGGCGGAGTCAGAGAGGGGAGAGGAAGGCAGAGAGGCAGGGGATGGGAGAGGGTGGGGGCTGGGGAACCTGGGGGACGAGTGCCCAGCAGGACAGGTCCAGCCCACCCCGTCTGCATCCTTGCATCCGGCAGATGCCCGGCCCCCAGCTCCAGCCCCTCTACCACCATCTATTTCCCGGGGACCAGCGTGTCCCTGGCCTCGGCCCAATAGGAAGGCGCGGGGTCAGATCTGGGGGTTGGACCAGCGAGCAGGAGGCCCTGAGCCTGACCCCAGTCCCGTGTCCTGATCCCGTCTGCAGTGCCGGAGGAGTGACCGCTGCTCTGTAGGGCCCCTGAGTGGTGGCAGAAGCTGACCCCGAACGAGAGCGCCTCAAACCACTGGTCCCCAGGAGAAGTCAGAAAGTCTACGGGGTCCTGCAGGGGCCTGGGAAATGTCGGCGTCGTGGAGAAACCAGACTCCCCCGACCCAGGGCGCATGGGAATTTCCACGGCACGGCCGCTGTGGAAAACAGCCTGGGGACTCCTCAAAAGCTTAAAAATTGTCCGGGCGCGGCGGCTCCCACCTGGCATCCCAGCACTTTGGGAGGCCGAGGCGGACGGATCACCTGAGGTCAGGAGTTCGAGACCAGACTGACCAACATGGAGAAACCCCGTCTCTACTAAAAATATAACAACTAGCTGGGCGTGGCGGCAGGTGCCTGTAATCCCAGCTACTCAGGAAGGCTGAGGCAGGAGAATTGCTTGAACCTGGAGACAGAGGTCGCAGCGAGCCAAGATCTCACCACTGCACACTCCAGCCTGGGCGAGAGAGTGAGACTCCATCTTAAAAAAAAAAAAAAAGAGAATAGAAAAGAAAAGAAAGAAAAGGAGCAAGGCTCTGACCCAGGCCACGGCGCGGATGCAGCTGGGAAAGTCACGCTCAGTGAGAGACGCCAGACACAGGAGGCCACGCAGCACGTGATCCTATTGCTATGAAACGTCCAGGACAGGCCGATCCACAGAGACAGGGAGGGGCTGGCTGGTGGGTGCCGGGGCTGGGGAGGGGACGGGGAGTGGCTGTGAGGGGGACGGGGTGTTTCGGGGGTAATGAGGATGTTCGGAACCAGGCAGTGGTGGTGACTGTGAAGATCCTAAAAAGCCCAGGTGAATCGTTTGATGTGGGAATTACATGTCACATACGCACGTGTAAACTACCCCACATAGGTTTTTTTTTTTGAGACGGAGTCTCACTCTGTCCCCCAGACTGGAGTGCAGTGGCCGGATCTCAGCTCACTGCAAGCTCCGCCTCCCGGGTTCACGCCATTCTCCTGCCTCAGCCTCCCGAGTAGCTGGGACTACAGGCGCCCGCCACCTCGCCCGGCTAGTTTTTTGTATTTTTTTTAGTAGAGACGGGGTTTCACCGTGTTAGCCAGGATGGTCTCGATCTCCCGACCTCGTGATCCGCCCGCCTCGGCCTCCCAAAGTGCTGGGATTACAGGCTTGAGCCACCGCGCCCGGCCAGGTTTTTTTAAGTCTATATGAATGGAATCAACCAGTTTTCACAGAAAAAAAGGGTGTCGCTCTCCTCCCTGCCTAAGCCCTGGTCATATCCACAACCCCTGAGATTCCTTTCCAGACACCGCACAGCATCCTGAGGTCACCGTGTGGAAAACAGAGCAGGGACACAGAGACGCCGTTGGGCCCTGGTCCCAGAGGGAACCCGCCAGGTCCTGCACCCCCTGCCGTGCGGAGACTTGCCCAGCACCCTGCGAGCGACCGGCATTCTCATCTTAGAGGAGGACCGAGGCCTGCAGGGCCCAGTGATCGATGCCTGGCGTGGGGACAGGGCGGAGACGTGGCGTGAAGCGGGAGGGAGGTAGGAGGGCACCGAGGCTGCGTCCTGGGGTCCCAGCACGGCTGTCGTGGAGCCCATCGCTGCCGCCCTCCAGCGCCTCACACAGCCCTACGAGGCCAGGGCAGGGTTGGTAGCTCACCTGGTCACCTGTGTGCGTGTGTTAAAGTCCAGGGAACGCATGGAGCGGAGGACCTCGATGCAGCCCATGTACTGAGGGGAGAGAACAGGTGTCAGACGCCATCAGAATCCCCGCAGTGGAGCCACGTCCCTTTTCCCAGCAGCCCTTCGCCTCCTCGGCCACCCCTGGGGTCGAGCCCTTTCCTCTGCCCCTGGTGGCTCCGGGGCCTTCCTGCCTCCCCCACCTCAAGGCCTGGACACTGTCCCGAGAGCCGCCCCCTCGAACTCCAGGCACGTTTTTCTCTGTTGCTGTTTCTCAGGGGCCTGGCGGTTCCCCCCGAGGCTCTATGGTGCTTGGTCCCTTAACCGTCTTGCCCTTGTCGGTCTCTTTCTGTTCAGCCAGCACCTAAGCCGAGGAGTGTGAGGACGGTGCGATCCCGAGCACTTCCCTATCTCCAGCGCCCAGCTCAGGGTCTGGCAAACAGTGGGGCGGACATCCTGGCAGCCACAGATGCACACACTGCTGGCCTCGCCCTCCACAGGAAGTTTGCGGGCTCCCGGCCAAGACAGCCGTTTCCGTGAAACAGGAATTCACCGTCTTAATGACTCTGATGATACCGACGGACGGACGAGAGGGGCAGAGGCATCCCGCCGAGTCCCTGGCCTGCTTCGGTGCCGTGAAGGGTGGGGAGCAGGGCCAGGAGGCGAAGGCCACGGCGTCCTTCCATCCCTGGCCCTTGCTGGTGGGAGGGGAAGGGGCACAGCCCACGTCATCTCTTTTTTTTTTTTTTTTTTTTTTGAGACGGAGTCTCGCTCTGTCGCCCAGGCGGGAGTGCAGTGGCCGGATCTCAGCTCACTGCAAGCTCCGCCTCCCGGGTTTACGCCATTCTCCTGCCTCAGCCTCCCGAGTAGCTGGGACTACAGGCGCCCGCCACCTCGCCCGGCTAGTTTTTTGTATTTTTTAGTAGAGACGGGGTTTCACCGTGCTAGCCAGGATGGTCTCGATCTCCTGACCTCGTGATCCGCCCGTCTCGGCCTCCCAAAGTGCTGGGATTACAGGCTTGAGCCACCGCGCCCGGCCAGCCCACGTCATCTCTATGAAATGTCCTACAGAGGCAGCAAGAGGACGTGTGGGTGCCAGGGGTCGGGGAGTGAAGGCTGATGGAAACACGTTTCCTACTGGGGTCATGAGCAATTCTGGAATTAGACAAAACGGGTGGTTGCACAATATTATGAATGTACTAAATGCTACTGAATTGCAAAAAATGCAACAATCAAAATGATTAATAATGTTATGTGAAGTTCACCTCAGTTTTTTTAAATGATCAGCACACAAACACTTTGACCCTGAAACTCCATTTTTAGGACTTTACCCCACAGATACACCAGCCTGAGGGCTTCTGAGGGGTGTACAGGTCACTGTGTGGGTTGGCCCAGGCGCTGCCCCTCTCCACGGCTCTATGTGCCTGGAGCAGGGCGAGCAAGGAGCAGAGACAGACACGAGAATGCAGGCAGGAAGCAGAGGCCACAGAACCTGGGCTGTGATGAGGGGCAGGGGTTCATTCTGGGCCAGCTGGGGAGCCAGGGAGCACTTCAGCAGGGCATGGACTGAGAGGCCTCACCTCCTGTTCAATGGATGGATGATGGGTGGATGGACTGACAGACAGATAGAGGATGGATAGATGAATGAAAGAATGGATGGAGGATGAATAGATGGCTGGGTGGGTGGGTGAATGGATGGATGGATGATGGGTGAGTGGATGGATAGATGGGTAGATGGATGGACAGGAAGATGGATGATGAATGGATGGGTGGGTGGATGGATGGAGGGTGAATGGATAGATGGGTGGGTGGGTGGATGGATGGATGAATGGGTGGATGAATGGATGGATGGATGGGTGGATGGGTGGGTGGGTGGATGGATGGATGGGG
>NC_037687.1:341381-354092 GCF_003255815.1 Theropithecus gelada
ATGGGTGGATGAGTGGGTGGGTGGGTGGGTGGATGGGTGGATGGATGGATGGGTGGATGGACGGATGGGTGGATGGATGGGTGGACGGATGGATGGATGGGTGGGTGGATGGATGGATGGATGAGTGGGTGGATGGGTGGATGGGTGGGTGGATGGATGGATGGATGAGTGGGTGGATGGGTGGATGGATGGATGGATGGATGGATGGATGGATGGATGGGTGGATGGACGGATGGATGGGTGGATGGACGGATGGGTGGGTGGATGGGTGGATGGGTGGATGGGTGGGTGGATGGACGGACGGATGAACAGATGAATGGACTCTAGGCATGTAGTAGACAGGTCAGACCCTAAAGATATTAGCCACGGTCCCTGTCCCTAGCACTGGACTCCCCCACTGAGGAGGCAGCTTTGGTGGGATGCTGGCTGGTCAATGGCTGTCTTCTCTCAGCAGAGTGTGTGCCTCTGGGGTGGTGTCTGCCTCGGTGTCTGGTGCTCCAGGGCCGCAGGGTGAGGGATTCTCACTCGCTTACCTGCCCCCTTCTTAGCACACAGCCCACTCCGGTTGTGCGGCTGAAACCCTGAGCTGTGCGGTGCATGGGCCTGTTGTGGGGACACAGCCTAGTGCAGGAGGAGGCGGGGGGCAAACCCTCCGTGGCCCACGGCAGCTCACGAGGGGAAATGCGATATCCCATTGGCTGAGAATAGGGACTGCAAACTCAGATGCCACAGCCTGCAGGATCAGCCGGGTAAACACACGAGGTAGGATGCAGCGTGGTGACGATACCAACACCTCGTTAATTCAGGACACTCGTCACGTGGGAGGCTCTGCTGTGGGCAGCAATGGTCCCTGGGAAACAGAGGCCCAGGCGGGAGGGTGACTGACCGGCTGGGCCACACGCCCTGCAGAGCTGGGTCCTGAACCCACATCTCTGGGCTCCAGGATCTGCACTGCTCCCCCTGCACGACGGGAAGAGGTGGGGACCTCGGCAAACGGCGTGTGCCATGCTCCGGGGGCCCAGCGCTGCCGGCCATGTGCTTTTATTTTTTTTTCAGAGTCTCACTCTGTCGCCCAGGCTGGAGTGCGGTGGCGTGATCTCAGCTCACTGCAAGCTCCGCCTCCCGGGTTCACGCCATCCTCCTGCCTCAGGCTCCCGAGTAGCTGGGACTACAGGCGCCGCCACCACGCCCGGCTAGTTTTTTGTATTTGTAGTAGAGACGGGGTTTCACCATGTTGGCCAGGATGGTCTCGATCTCCTGACCTCGTGATCCGCCCGCCTCGGCCTCCCAAAGTGCTGGGATTACAGGCGTGGGCCACCGTGCCCGGCCATGTGCTTCTTTTAAAAGAGACAAGGAAATTCAGGGGTTTTCTGTGAAATTCCCCCAGTTTGTAAATATCAATGCTGGGTCTGAATGTCTGTGCCCCCCTCAAATCCCTCTGTGGAAACCTAAGCCCCACAGTGAGGGTATTTAGAGGGGGGTCTTTGGGAGGCGAGGAGGTTATGAGGGCTCCACCCTCAGGACTGGGATTAGCATCCTTACACAAGAGACGGCAGACAGAGCCCGGCCCTCCACCACGTGAGGACACAGGAGAACACGGCCCTCTGTGAAGATGCCCTCGCCAGACACAGAATCTTCCGGTGCCTTGATCGTGGCCCTCCCAGCCTCCAGAACCGTGAGAAATAAATTTCTAGGCCTGGGACAGCAGCTCATGCCTATAATCCCATAACTTCAGGAGACCAAGGTATGAGGCTTTCTTGAAGCCAGGAGTTCAAGACCAGCCTGGGCAATACAATGAGACCTCATCTCTACAGAAAAATAAATTTTAATTAGCTGGGCGTGGTGAGTGGGGGCCTGTGGTCCCAGCTACTCAGGAGTCTGAGGTGGGAGGATGGCTTGAGCGCAGGAGGTCGAGGCTGCAGTGAGCTGTGAGGGCACCACAGCACTCCAGCCTGGGCGACAGAGCAAGACCATGTCTCAAAAAACAAAAATTTTTAGGCCGGGCGCGGTGGCTCACGCCTGTAAACCCAGCACTTTGGGAGGCCGAGGCGGGTGGATCACGAGGTCAGGAGTTTGAGACCAGCCTGGCCAACATGGCGAAACCCCGACTCTACTAAAAATACAAAAATAAAAATAAAAATACAAAAATCAGCTGGGCGTGGTGGTGGGAGCGTGTAATCCCAGCTACTTGGGAGGCTGAGGCAGAAGAATAGTTTGGACCTGGGAGGCGGAGGCTGCAGACAGCGGAGATCGCACCACCACACTCCAGCCCGGGTGAGAGGGAGACTCTGTCTCAAAAAAATAAATAAACAAAGACAAGCACAGAGGGAGATTTGAAAAGACAGAGACACAGAAGGGAAGGGCTGTGTGAAGACAGAGGCAGACAGCGGAGGGGCCGTGTGCAGCCGAGGACGCCAGCGCCGGCCTGCAGGCACCAGACGCCGGAGGGCCTGGGACAGAGCCTCCCTCAGCATCTCCTGCAGAAACCAGCTCTGCCCAATCTTGGCTCGGACTGTGGGCCCAGAACGGTGATAGAACAAGTCTGTTTGTGTGTGTGTGTTTTGGTTTTAGTTTAGTTTTGTTTTTGTTTGTTTTTTGAGACGGACTCTCGCTCTGTCGCCCAGGCTGGAGTGCAGAAGCGCGATCGATCTCGGCTCCCTGCAAGCTCCGCCCCCCGGGTTCCCGCCATTCTCCTGCCTCAGCCTCCCGAGTAGCTGGGACCACAGGCGCCGCCACCTCGCCCGGCTAGTTTTTGTATTTTTAGTAGAGACGGGGTTTCACCGTGTTAGCCAGGATGGTGTCGATCTCCTGACCTCGTGATCCACCTGCCTCGGCCTCCCAAGGTGCTGGGATTACAGGCTTGAGCCACCGCGCCTGGCCGTCTGTGTTTTAAGCCCCACAGTTTGTGGTGGTTTGTGGTGGTTTGTGGTGGCAGCCCTGGGACCCTCCCACAGAAGGTTGGGGGGAGCCCTGGCGACTTTACGTCCAACCTTCCCCTTTGCAAATTCAGAAACTGAGGCCCAGAGAGAAAGCATGACCCAGAACCCACCCTAGGACGTTAAGGGAAGGAGCCACTGTACAAGTCAGTAAACTGAGGCTTGGAGAGGGGAAGGGACCTGGCCGGCCTCACACACAGCAGGCCAGGGCAGATGTAAGCCAAGGTCCCGTGTTTGCGTTCCTAGCCTGGGAGACCGTCCGAGTCTCCACCAGGACCCTGCACTGCGGCCCACGTCACCTGCCGGGACCCTCCACCACGGCCCACCTCACTCGCCGGGACCCTCTGCCGCGGCCCACGTCACCACCGGGACCCACCTCTTTGCCATGGTCCATATCAGTGTCATTTACTTGATATTTTCCTTTTAAATAAACTCCACTTACAAACATAACCGCATTTACTTTTTAAAGGAAATTGCAGGACACAAAACATCTACAGCAGATGAACGGATAAATCCCGTGGGGTCCATCCGCACGCGGGAACGTGACCCAGACGTGAAAGGAGCCAGGCTCCGGTAGGGGCCACGGCACACACTGAGGACGCCACGCTCCGTGAGAGACGCCGGACGCGAAAGGCCACACGGCGTGTGATCCCGTTTCTATGAAATGTCCAGGACAGGCTGATCCACAGGGGCAGCGAGGGGACGCGTGGGCGCCGGGGCTGGGCAGGGGGCGGTGGAGGGGAGGGACGGCTGAGGGCCGGCGATAAGTTCCCATTTTGCGTGATGGGAGCGTCCTGGAACCAGACACTGGTGAGGGTCGCACAACCCTGTGGGCTGCACTAAATCCACGGAACTGCACGGTTTAAACAGGTAAGGATTAGGATATGTGAATTATATCTGCATTTTTTAAAATGTGCATGAGAACCAGGCACGATAGCTCACGCCTGTCATCCCAGCACTTTGGGAGGCCCAGGCGGGCGGCTCACCTGAGGTCGGAAGCTCAAAACCAGACTGACCAACGTGGTGAAACCCCATCTCTACTAAAAATACAAAATCAGCTGGGCGTGTTGGCTTATGCCTGTAATCCCAGCTACTCCGGAGGCTGAGGCAGGAGAATCGCTTGAACCTGGGAGGCGGAAGTTGCAGTGAACCACGATCGCATTGCACTCCGGCCTGGGCAACGAGAACAAAACTCCATCTCAAAACAAATAAAAAAATCATATGAGGAAAAGAGGAAACCACACTGAAACCATAACTCCCTGGTTTTCCATTAAAATAAACGTATTAATAAGATGAAAAGTCTCCATTCACACAAGAACCCTAAGGCTTTGTTAAAACAAGTACGTGAAGGTTTGCTGCGCGCTGGGAACCAGGATGTCTGCAGGGTCTCAACGTCTGTCTCCCCAGATCACGTTCCGGGGCAGAACGACCAGATGCCGGGGCGAGGGCTGGGGAGGCCGCAGGCAGCACTCGGCCGAAAACGTGCACGGCCTGGCCTGCGACTGGCTCCCGGGGCGTGCGCTGCGGCGTCCCCGTGCACCGCGGCGTCCCCGTGCACCTGTCCCCCGATTCCACCAGTCCCCACAGATCTTCCTAATTATAAGGGAAACGAACAGCAGCATCACCGGGCAGAAACGTCACCTTCACCAAGTACATTCATTTCCCGGGGCTGCCGTGAGCAAAGGCCACACACGGGGGCCACAGGAGCTGATCCAGCCGGGAGTCTGAGGTCAAGGTGTGGGCAGGGCCTCGCTCCCTCCGCAGCCCCGGGGGAGGGTCCTTCCTGCCTCTTTCAGCTTCCGGGGGCTCCCGGCGGCCTTGGCTTGTGGCCGTGTTACTCCAGTCTCTGCTTCCTTCTCCACACAGCTGTCTCCTCGTGTGTTTCTGTGCAAATTTCCCTCCTCTTAGAGGACACAAGCCATTGCATTTAGGCCACACCCTACTCCAGTAACTCCAGTGTGGCCTCATCTTAACGTCTGCAAAGGCCCTTTTCCAAATAAGGTTCCATTCTGAGGTTGGAGGTGGACCTGAGTTTTGGGGAACACCATTCACCCCAGGACACCAGGTCGTCAAAGTCTCCAGCACCAGTATCAGGACAAACCAGCACCGGGCGTCCTCCTGACATGATGGGCTGGAAGACACAGCACTCCCCGTGCTTCCTGCCAAACACAACCTCAACCGGATCGCAGGCAGACACCAGGCAGATACAAACAGGGACGGCAGCCCAGCGGCCGGCGTGCACCCTTCAACACTCCCGGCTCCCCAGGACGGAACAACTGGGAGGCTAGAGGTGGTTAAAGAGACAGGACAGACGGGGCACAGTGGCTCATGCCTCTAATCCCAGAACTGTGGGAGGCCGAGGCGGACAGAGAGCTTGAGCTCGGAGTTCAAGAGCAGCCTGGGCAGCGCGGCGAAACTCCGTCTCCACAAAAAAAAATACAAAAATTAGCCGGGCGAAGTGGCGGGCGCCTGTAATCCCGGCTACTCGGGAGGCTGAGGCAGGAAAATCGCTTGACCCCAGGGGGCGGAGGTTGCAGTGAGCCGAGGTGGTGCCATTGCCCTCCAGCCTGGGTGACAGAGCGAGACTCCCTCTCTAAAAAATAAATAAAAATAGGCCGGGCGCGGTGGCTCAAGCACTTTGGGAGGCCGAGACGGGCGGATCACGAGGTCAGGAGATCGAGACCATCCTGGCTAACACAGTGAAACCCCGTCTCTACTAAAAATACAAAAAACTAGCCGGGCGAGGTGGCGGGCGCCTGTAGTCCCAGCTACTCGGGAGGCTGAGGCAGGAGAATGGCGTAAACCCGGGAGGCGGAGCTTGCAGTGAGCTGAGATCCGGCCACCGCACTCCAGCCTGGGCGACAGAGCGAGACTCCGTCTCAAAAAAATAAAATAAAATAAAATAAAAATAAATAAATAAAAATAAATAAAAATTAGCCGGGCGTGGTGGTGCACGCCTGTAATCCCGGCTACTTGGGAAGGTGAGGCAGGAGAATTGCTTGGACCCAGGAGGCGGAGGCTGCAGTGAGCTGAGATGGGACCAGTGCACTCCAGCCTGGGTGATCCTGAGTGAGGTCCTATCACAAAAAAAAAAAAAAAAAAAAAAAAAAAAAAGGCAGGATGGCTAAATGCAACGTGGGATGGGAAAATACAGGTTGCTCGCACCATTGGGAAAATCGGTCACATTTGAATCCACACTGAAAATGCGATCTCAGGATTGTAAGGGTGCGTTTCCTGACTTTGTTAATTGTACCACAGCTACGTTAGAGAAGATCCTTGTCCTTGGAGTATACACCCTAGCGTGTGTGAGGGTAGAGGGGTATCACGGCTGCAACCTTTCTCAATCGTTCATCAGTGATGATGACAGTAATAATCATGGTTTATACGGCGGGAGGCTGAGGCAGGAGAATCTCCTGGACCCGGGAGGCGGAGGGTGAGATGAGCCGAGATCGTGCCGCTGTGCTCCAGCCTGGGCAACAAGAGTGAAACTGCGTCTCGATAACGATAATAGTAATTTATACAGACAGAATAAACGAGGCAAGACGTTAATAATCGGCGGATCTAGGTGAATGACACACAGGGACTCTGTAACTTTTCATCTCGATAGAATTTCCAACTTACAAAACCTGCATGGATCCTACTGTTCTTATTTCTTTTATCTAAGGTTGAAACCATTTAAAGGTAAATTTCTTTGATGCCCTGCACCACGCTGACCAGTGCCGCCCTCCGCCCCGGCCACAGCCCACATCAGCGCCCCCGGCTGCGGCTTTTCACAGGGGTGAGGGGTGAGTGCTGCCCTGGGGGTGCCGCGGAAACCTGGGGCACTGTGGGCCGTCGTCGCCAGGCGGGGCAGCCGGCGCTACAGGACAGGGGGGCCTCACAATGACACCAAACTGTCCCCAGGGCCTCGCAGCGTCCTCCAGGCAGCATGTGGGGAAAGCCTTCCGTGGCTGCCACGCCTCCAACCTAACTCCACGTGCCCCATAATGCCAGACGCCCGCGCGCTTCCGTGTGCTGCTTTTTTATGGTGGTAAAACACACGTAACATACAGTTTAGGGTTTTAACTGTCTTGGAGTGCAGGGTTCAGTGGCACTCAGCGCATTCCCGGAGCTGTGCAGCCACCGCCGTCTCTCCGGAACGTCCACATCTTCCCAGACTCAGACCCCGACCCCATCACTCACTCCCCGTCCCCTCCCCAGCCCCGTCCTACTTTCTGCCTCTGTGAATCTGACGGCTCTGGGGACCTCCGACGGTGGAATTGCACAGAACTTGTCCTTCTGTGTTTGGAGTCTCACTGAGTGAGGCGTCCTCAGGGTCCGTCCGTGCCGTGGCCTGGGTCAGAGCCTCATTCCTTTTCTTGGCCGCATCGTATTTCAGTGTGTGGATGGCCTCGTGTCCTTCCTTGGTCGCGTTGTATTGTCGTATTTCAGCGTGTGGATGGCCACGCCGTGTTGATCCACTCATGCCTGGGTCCAGGCGATTCTCCTGCCTCAGCCTCCATGAGTGAAGCGTTTGCCATTTCCAGCCAATGGGGGGAGGGAGAACGGCCGGAGTCTCTTACGAAGAGCCCAGGAAGGGACGACCTCTGCTCCCAGCGGACGTGGCCGGGCCCCGGCGATGTCGGGAACTGTGGCCACCATCTTCTGACCCTGAAGGTCGCCAAGCCAGCGTGCTGAGGACGGCAGCACAGAAAGACAGCAGAGGCTGTGGTCACACCACCCTGAAAACGCCCGATGCCGTCCGGCCTCGGAAGCTGAGCAGGGTCAGGTCTGGCTGGTACTTGGATGGGAGAAGGACAGAAAGAACCCAGGTGGCCGGGCGCGGTGGCTCAAGCCTGTAATCCCAGCACTTTGGGAGGCCGAGACGGGTGGATCACGAGGTCAGGAGATCGAGACCATCCTGGCTAACATGGTGAAACCCCGTCTCTACTAAAAAATACAAAAAACTAGCCGGGCGAGGTGGCGGGCACCTGTAGTCCCAGCTACTCGGGAGGCTGAGGCAGGAGAATGGCGTGAACCCGGGAGGCGGAGCTTGCAGTGAGCTGAGATCCGGCCACTGCACTCCAGCTTTGCATCCATCCCCTGCCGGGCCTGGGCTCCAAGCACCAGGAGCAGAGGCGGACACGCACAGGAGACTCTCCCTGAAGCGCTCACGAGATGAGGTGCGTGAGGGCATCACAGACAGCAGGACAACCTGACCCGCGGGACTTCTGTGTGCAGACGAGCCCAGCGCCAGAATGGCACGTGTCAGAGGAACGCGGGGTCGGTGCCCACAGACCTTGGCACGGACTCTGGCCTCTCCACAGGAGAAGCCCTGAGTCTTTCTTAACAGAGACCCATGTTGCTCAGGTCTACGGCTTCGGGTGAGGCCCGAGGATCAGGCGTGAAGATTCATCCAGACGAGCCGTCCAGCAGGGCAGCTGCTTCCCGCCTGGGGCCACTTAAGTTTAAAGTCAGGTAAGATTAACTTGGCACCGAAGCACAGGCCACACCTCAAGGCCCAGCTGCTCACGGGACTCGCGGCAGCCACGCTGGACGGTGCAGACACGGACGATTCTGCTGGGCGGTGCCGGGCTGGGCTCATGAGAACCACGGCAAAGTCGGCGGGGGATTCCCAGGAACGATGTCCCCATTCACAAAAGAGCCCCACAGAGACAGGGGACCCTGTTCTGCCGAACCAGAGCCACCGCCTTTCGGCCAGGGGAGGAACTGACCCGAGGCCAGCAGAGGCCCCCGGGAAGCACGGTCTCCTGTGGCTGCCCAAACAGATCCCCACAAACAGGGCTTAAAGACCACAGAAACGGGCCAGACGCGCTGGCTCACGCCTGTAACCCCAGCACTTTGGGAGGCCGAGGCGGGCGGATCACCTGAGGTCAGGAGTTCAAGACCAGCCTGACCAACAGGGTGAAACCCCGTCTAAAAATAAAACTAAAAATACAAACAAAATCAGCCGGGCGTGGTGGCGCGTGCCTGTAATCCCAGCTACTGGGGAGGCTGAGGCAGGAGAATCGCTTGAACCTGGAAGGCAGAGGTTGCAGGGAGCCGAGATTGCACCACTGCACTCCAGCCTGGACCACAAGAGTGAAACTCCGTCTCAAAGAGAAAAAAAAAAAGACCACAGAAATCCACAAAAATGCTTCCTCACACAGGCCTCGGGGCCGGAAGCCCATCCCCTCCGGAGGCAGCAGGGGAGGGCCCGTCCTGCCTCTCCCAGGGCGGGTGGTGGCCGGGGCTCCCCAGGATCCTTGGCCCGTGGCCCCGTCGCTCGTCTCTGCCTCCCTCATCCTGTCCCGTGTCCTTCTCTCCGCGCCTTCACGCGGCTTCTCGTCAGGACAGCGGTCACCGGGTCAGGGTGGCCTGAATCCAACGTGACCTCGTTTAATGAGACCTGCAGAGATCCTGTTTCCACAGAAGGCCTCATTTTGGGGTTCCAGATTGGCAAGAATTTCGGGGGGGTAACAATGACCCGGAGCCAGGACAAAGTCACTGAGCCGCCGACCCCGGGTTCTTCTTGCAGGAGACAATCCAGGTCCCTTCGGTGCCCGGAGGCTCCAAGTCAGGTCTGTGGTGACGGCCCCGAAGGTCTCACCAGTGCTGTGGCCCAGGGGAGGCTCTCGGGAAGCTCTTCAACCTGCTGTGCCTCAGCCGCCTCATCTGTAAAATGGGTGGACGCCCCAGGGTTGTGGGGAGAATGGAACCCGGGGCTCCACGGAACTCTGAGCACCGCGCAGGACTCGGCATGAGCCTCAGCATCCGAGGTCCTGCATTTACAACGATGCAGCCCACGGCGCTCGGACGCGGGGCCCACGCCGCTGCCGGTCCAGCGTCCAACTTCTCGCCCGCACACCGGGATCGCTGCAGGGTTCTGTGGGGGGTCTGTGATGCCCCGTGAGTGGCCCAGCCCATCCACTCCCTCTTGCTGCTGTCACCAACTACCACAAATTGAGTGGCTCGAAACAACACAAGCTAATCCGCTTAGGTTAGAGGTCAGAAGTCTAAAATCAAGGTGTGGGCGGAGTTGGTCCCTCATCTACTCTGCCTTTCCCAGCGTTCCGAGGCACCCACATCCCTCCGCTGGGGGCTCCTTCCTCCCCGTTTGCAGCCACAGCGCAGCCTCTTCCGGTCTCTCTCCGACTCTCACCTCCCGCTGCAAGGACCGGGCCCCCAAATCATCCCGTCTCAGGGTCCTTCACTCGATCCCACCGGCAGGTCCCCTGTCGCTGTGTGAGGGGCACCTTTGCAGAACCGGAGGGTTGGATGTGGACATGGGGGCTGTTGCTGTGCCTCACACCGGTGCATACATGATGCGTGCTCTCAGAATGTTGTCTGGCTCCCACAGGAGGACCCTCAGCCCCGAGTTCTGGTCCTGCTTTTCACTGCGTAACCTCAGACACAGCTCTGCCTCTCTGTGCCTCAGTTTCCCTCAGCGCACAGGGACCCTCCAGCGTGGAAGAGCCCTGAGGGCCTGAGCCACGGGCCGCAGTCCCCGGGTGATGGGGCTTGGCTGTCCTCCTCAACTCAGGTTTCCCTGTGACCAGGAGGGACTGGCTGTCCCTGTGCCTGCCATGACGTAGGTGACGGGGGACAGGGCTCCCGGGGGACAGCACTGGGGGCTAAGGCCGGTCAAGCTCCCTGGGGTTGGGGCCCCTCGTCCATGAGCAACTCCTCTGGGCTCCAACACAGGTTCATTGTCCACTTCTCCCCTCACCTAGGTCCCCTGGCCTGGGCCACCGCCATCTGTCGCAGCCTCCTCCCGCGTCTCTGCTCCCTTCCAGACCCTCCTCCTCTCTCAGCGCCACTTCCACAAGGCCCCCGGGGCCCTCAAGACTGCACACTCTGCACTGCCCCCCTACTTAAAACCACCCCTGCTCCTCACCACAGCCCACAGAGAGAGTCCTCCCTCTCCAGCTGCAGCTTTGCGGCTCTCCTTGCGGTGACGTACACGCGCCAGGTCGGCTCCTACTGTGCCTTTGCACCTGCTGTGCCCTGCCCAGAACTCTGTCTGCAATCCCCACAGCTTCGGGCCTTTGCACCTGCTGTGTCCCGCCCAGAACTCTGTCTGCAATCCCCACGGCTTCAGGTCTTTGCACCTGCTGTGCCCCGCCCAGAATTCTGTCTGCAATCTCCATGGCTTCAGGCCTTTGCACCTGCACCTGCTGTGTCCCGCCTAGAACTCTGTCTGCAATCCCCACGGCTTCAGGCCTTTGCACCTGCACCTGCTGTGCCCGCCCAGAACTCCGTCTGCAATCCCCACGGCCGCCGCTGCTTCCATGGCTCAGGTCTCAGCTTCAACGTCGCCTCCTGGGAGCGGGTCCCCGGGAGGAGGAAGCGGGTCCCGGGGAGGAGGAAGCAGGTCCCGGGGAGGAGGAAGCAGGTCCAGGGGAGGTGGAAGCAGGTTCGGGGAGGAGGAAGCGGGTCCCGGGGAGGCGGAAGCGGGTCCAAGGAGGCAGAAGCCGGTTGTACGCCGCAGGCCGAGGGCTCCTGAGGCTGACAATCCCAGGCCCCCAGACCACACGTGGGAAGGGAGGTTTCACAGCCAGCTTCTGGGGGCTCCCGCACATTTTGGTGGGCCCTGGCTTGAGACCCCGTGGCCCCCACCTCTGCCTGTCTCCTCACGGCCCACTCCTTTGTGCGTCTGAGTCTAAATTTCCTTCTCCTTACAAAGACCCACCCTGATCCAGCCAGGCCTCATCTTAACAAGATTACATCCGCAAGGACCCCATTTCCAAATAAAGTCAGACTCCTATGGTACATGTATTGTAGGAGGACCCCACTGAACCCAGCTTATGGGGAAGGATCCCCACTCAACCCAGCGTAGGGGAAGGACACCACTGAACCCAGGGTAGGAGGAGGGACCCCACTGAACCCAGCGTAGAGGAAGGGACCCCACTGAACCCAGAGTAGGGGGAGGGACCCCACTGAACTCAGTGTCCAGAAAAGCACAGACACAACCCAGTGGGAACACAGGCTAATGTTCCTGGCTGCAGAGGCCAGCTGGGAGCGGGGAGCACCGCCCCACCAGCAGGGGCGTGCGGGAATGGCCGATCATTTTCCCAGACACCGTAATGACTGCAGCTGTAGGACAGCCGCTCTCTCAAAAGACGGGGGACTATGCAAGGCCCTGTCACCCCTGCAGGTGGCTTCACACGGTTTATCAAACCCACAGAGGGGCAGACCCGTCAGCAGAGGTAAAGGTTACAGTCCTAGGTGAAGGCGCGCTGTGTCCACGCGCCCGCCTTCCCCGCGTGTTTGAAAAGGTCCAGGATAAATAAACAAAGGCCGCTTCTTTGGCCACCCTGGAAGTCCCTGCAGCCTCCCCTCTGGAATCCTGGGGTCTGTCCCGGCGCCAGCCCCCTTCCAAACACCCCTTCCCGCACCCCCACCGCAGGCCGGGGTCTCGGGCCCCGTCTGTCGTCCGTGAACAGCTGTCCAGGGGGCTCCGGCGGCAGAGACACCCCGGCCGCTTGTCACTCTCGGCCTCGCCCGCCCCATCCGAGTGGGGGGCGGTGCACCCGCGCATGCGCGCCCCTCCCCCGCCGCCCTCTCCCCGCCCCTCCCCACGTGACGCCGTGGGAACCCGGACCCCAGCGCCTCCGGGTGGGGGCAGCCGCCGGGCGCCGGCTGGAGATGGGGGTCCGGGGTGGCGGGAGAGCAGGAAGGATGGGGAGGGGGCACCTGGCTCGCGGGGTCCGGGGGGTCCCGGAGGAAAGGGTGGGGGAGGGGAGGCGCCGCGCACGGGCTCCCGGCGGGGGGGGGGGGGGGGGGGGGGCAATGG